>NC_057795.1:634481581-634597317 GCF_018294505.1 Triticum aestivum | reverse complement strand
GGCGTCGAACGGGCCGGGAAGGGCCGGCCGTGGGCTTGCGGGCCCGCGCGGCTGCGGGGGAGCCGGCGAGGCGACGTGGAGGCGTGCGGTTGGAGGAGGCGCGCAGCGGGGTGACGTGGCAGCGTGTCATTGGTTGGGGTGAGGTGGAGGCTAGACGTGTCCGGCGCGGGCGGATGCGTCCGGCGGCGCGAGGAGGAAAAACTGCTAGGGTTTCGGGGGATTCATCCGCGAATTCCGGGGGAGGGGCTAGTTTTATAGGTAGAGGGAGCTAGGAGAGTCCAAATGAGGAGCGGTTTTCGGCCACGCGATCGTGATCGAACGACCGAGAGCATGGAGGGGAGTTAGGTGGGTTTTGGGTCACTTTCGAAGGGGCGTTGGGCTGCAAAGAGAAGGAGGCTTATACGGTTATCCAGTTAACCGTTGGAGTACCAAACGACCTCCAAATGGCACGAAACTTGACAGGCGGTCTACCGGTGATGTACCAAGGCCACTTGGCTAGCCTCGGGCCATTCCGTGAACGTTTAACACCCACTCACGAAGAGAGAGAAGAGGGGGACGCCGGAGGACATAGGAGCGCCGGATTGCAAAATGGACAACGGGGAAAAGACTCGGATGCATGAGAGGAACATGCATGCGAAATGAAATGCACATGATGACATGGTAAAATGCAACATGCAAGCAAATGACATGGCAACGATGGCGAATAACTGGCAGACACCTGGCGCATCGGATCCGGGGCGTTACAACAGGTTTAGGTCCGGTCATTTTTTATAAACATGTTATGTCCAAAATCTAATGAACGTGCTCCGGTTTCCATGAAAATAATCTGGTTTCATGTATTAATTCATTCATTTATTTATTCTTCTGCGTGGGGTTTGCATGTAATTCGTGAGGTCTGAAATGTAAAGTACCCCGACATATGCTCCGAGTCGTGCATGCACTACGACCCAGATGCTCTATGTACCATATGTCGGCGAATGGGAGCACGTGGAAATATCCTAGGAGTACATATAGGAGGATAAATGCGTGAAAAAATATTTACTGTGAAGCGTAGCCGCAGTTCGAAAAGGAGACCTAAAGTGATGACAGCTATAGGTTGCAGGCACCCAACTAGTGGTACTAGACATACGACTATTTTTTCCCTCAAAAAAAAAAGAGGCACGAGTGCTCAGTACTCCTATTCTATAAACACGAGTCCCATCTGACAACAGCTCCGTGCTACAGCTAGCTCTCCTCCCTTGTTTCTCTCTTCTAATTTTAAACTCGGCCAACGCCCGGTGGGCGGGGTGGGTTTGCTCAACTGCGGCCCCACCTCACAGTGAAAACGTTACAACTGGAATAAAAATGCCATATACTCCCTCTGTTCCTAAATATAAGCCTTTTCAGATACTATTTCAAATGGAATACAACATACAGATGTATGTAGACATAGTTTAGAGTGTAGATTCACTCATTTTGCTCCGTATGTAGTAGTCACTTGTTGTAATCTTTGAAAGACTTATATTTGGGAACGGAGGGAGTACTATACTAATAAAACATTAAGGCCACGAGGCGATGCAGTGCTGGTTACAGGAGGCAATAAGAAGAGATGCATCCATCAATGACGTCCACCTCCTCGACTCAGGGCGCCGGCCCACCGAACGACGCCTAAGTAGGAGCGGCTTTCGTGGCCAGGTCGACGTGCTTCTGAACAATGGCGTCCAAAGATTACAGCCGCTTGAAGAAGGCCAACGTCTTTCTATCCTAGCTTGCCTTGTAGTGGCCTATGTAGACGATTTCCTCGTAGACGTGGATGTGCAGGTTGACGGTTTCTCGCATGGCGAGGCGCTGCACGGCGAGCGCGGCCTCGAGGTGCACATTCTTCATCACGACCTCCGGCACCTGCAGGGCCACTAGGGCTTGAAAGAGTTCGTCACCATGGAGGCCGATGAGGGTGGCAGGCAATGAGGAGCCTGGGCGCGCGGGCTGGAGCAGTACCGCAAGGTCGTCCGTGCGCTTCTTGACGGCGGTGAACTTGCGGATGGAGTTGACCATCATGTCGTCCATGCGAGAGGCGAAGCCGGCATCGGCGCGGGCTACGATGCCTGCGGTCGCCAGCACCGTCTGGAAACACTGCACGGTGCGGGGCTGCAGGCCGGTGCCTTGGACGATTTGGCACAGCCGACTGCCGCTCGCGTCCATCGCCTCCATAGGTGCTTGTGGCTTCCGGTCACTTGGCCTTGGATTGGAGTGAGCAGTGTTGCACAGAGACTTGGGAGTAGATGGATAGGAGTGGTGGGGTGCCTTTATTATATGAGAGTCCAAACTCTGTTGCATTCACATCATGCCGGCTCTATTCTGCTTCTCCAACTAATTCCCTCTGCATGTAATTGAGGATGCATCATTGACCATTCAACGTCTCGGGAACCGCTACCCTCTCCCTCCTTGGCACTCAAGCACCTATGGACCCGTCGACGACGAGGTACCTATGGTGACTTCGTAAATTTCAAGATGATAGTGCTGTGCCTGTGTGTGTTCATAGGGGTGAGTGTATGCGCGTGTATATGAGTGCTTGCGTCTGTACTGTGTCAAAAAACCGTAAATGCGTGTCAGTATACTCAATATTGTGCACCTCGGAGAGGAAAACGATACGTATTTATTTACGGTGGAGATTCACTCATTTTTCTCCATATGTACTCCGTCTCGGTGTAGTCTAGTCACTTGTTGAAATCTCTAGAAGGGAAAATACTCCTTTCTGGTTTACAGGGCTATACTAGCAAGTAGTTGTACGTACTAGTACAATAGTGGGCTCACATAGCAATTTTGTCTCATGTAAGAGCCTGGCTATATATGCGTGCTCCAATGTTCGCAACTGCAATGTTCGGTTTACGCTTGGCTCTTCGCCTCTTCGAGAAGACGAACAATGATGTTACTACTACTGCTTCTACAGTGTCGAATCCACTACTGCATGTCCGTCCACCGCGAGCGGCACGAATAGCTTGTTGTAGAAGTACTACTACGCAAAAGCCTGTCCTCGTTTGCTAGCAACCGCGCGCATGGGCGAGGGAGAAGGCGTGTAGTAAAATCAAGCTTCTCCTCATTGTACGAGTTGACGCGACACATCATAGCACTGGCCCCACATGCTTGCCTCTAAACTTGGCTGAAAGACCCACAAGGTACAATATATTTGCTGCAACCTCTAACATTTACGCACCACAAATTGAAATATATGTGGCCATATGCATCGTTCTGATGCAGAGGCCGGGGAGTCCCCCCTTTTCGAAAAAAAACAAATTAAAATATATATTCCTGTCTTGACCAAATGAGCGTGCAAACTACAATCACCAGGGTGATAGGTAGGGCCAGAAGACTATTTTAATTTTTTTTAAATACTTCGAGACGGCCACATAGCATGGAGCCGACCCCAACGATTTTAAGCTTACATGCACGGTACACGCTATCCTAGACTACTCTACACATGAAACTGCCACATGAGCGTCCGGGCTGCGCTTGGCTCTTCGCCTCTTCGGGAAGTCGAACAATGATGGAGTACTACTGCACTGGAGGAGTACTACAGGACGCTTCTGGCCATCTGACACCGACTGAACTGTTGCATGTCCACCGCATGCGGGAGGGAGAGCGTGTAGAGAAAACTTCTCCTAGTCTTGCCAGCCACCATGCTCATGGGCGAGGGATGGATGCTCCTACCTTTTCGTGTATGACAGGTGGGCCCGAGAGGTGTGTGGCCAACCTGTCATACAGCCAAAGGCAGGTGCAGTTAAGTTCGCGAGGGAGAGGATAATCAAACTTCTCGTTGATGTACGAGTTGACGCGACACATCAAAGCACTGCACTCGATATATTTCAATAATTTGCGTTTACGGATGCATTAATTACAACGCATGCATGCATGCCGTGACTCTCCTTTTGATACTTGCATGTGTTGATTTAATGCACCTTGAAGTAGTATAAAATATGTGACGGTAAAGCTTTGTAATGCCCCGGCGCAAGTCGAGAGATGGTTGTGCACGAGGAGGGCAAGATCATGCAGACTGAACAGGAACCGACGATGGAGCTCTCTAAGGTCTCGATGGACCTCACCGTGCTCCACTGCCCCTTGTGCCTCCGCCCCTTGATGCCTCCAGTGTATGAGGTTCGAATACACCTCGTCCGTTCGGCTGATTGAGAAAGGTGCAGGTTTCTTGATTGATGTGCAGTTCGATTGATTTCTACAGTGCACATGAGGGCACCTGGCCTGCGCGGACTGCCGCGTCGAGCGCCCCGGGAACCAGCGGCAGAGCCAGAAGTGTGAGCACGGTGGTGGCTTCGCGTGTGGAACACGGCGGAGGACTCCGTCCTTTCGTCGGTGAGGGTGGAGTGCCCGAACGAAGGCTGTGGGCTCTACGTCACTTACCACAAGCTCGCCGATCACCAGAGTGTGTGTCCGCTCGCGCCCTGGAAATGCCCCGTGCCCGTCTGCGGCTACGAAGGCCCGCCACCGGCGCTCTACCACCACATCAGCACCGCGCATCCCAGGCCCATGCACAGGATCCAGTACGGCAAGGTGCTCCAGCTGCAAGTGCCACTGTCAGAGCCATGACTCTTGCTGTTCGCGGAGGAGGACGGCTGCTCGTTTTTCTTGGTCGGCGGCATGCTCGACATCAGCGCGCCTACCGCCGTGTCAGTTGTCTGCATCAAAGCGGGGGCGTCCCCACTGCCGCACTACGTGGCCAAGCTGTGGGTGAACGGCCCGCCGGGGGAGCCCAAAGGCACGACCGACACTGTCAAGGTGGAAATGGAGGTGACAAGCAGCAAGGATCCCAGCAACATTGACGTGCAGGAGCTGATCTCCTTGACAGTTCCGCCCAAGCTACTGGCCGGGGCTAAGTTGGTGTCCCTCCACATTCAGATTGACAAGCTCACGTCCTAAATGTTTCTACCGTGCCTTCTGTTTATCTTAGTAATATGCTAATATAGGGATTACCTTGGTCTACTTTAGGTTAAGAAATGGTGGGTTTTGGTGGCGATGCAGCAATTACTTCGACATCAGATCAATAATTTCCAACAGTCAAACGGATATTTGGTGTCTGTTGGATATAAAGTTCCTTTGGGTAAGAAGTACTACTTGTCATCAAAATGGATAAAAGGAGATGTATGTAGTCGTATTTTAGTTCTAGATATGTCCCTTTTTATCCATTTTGATGACAAGCACTCCCTCCATTCCACAATACATGCCTTCCATTTGTCAAAATATAGATGTATCTAGACATGTTTTAGTATATAGGTACATCCATGATAGAGCCAATCGGATGGTTGAAAACACTACAATTCGTAGCTACAGATGCGTGTGTGACTCCGAGATGCAGAGGCCGGTGGTCACCATCCTCATTTTCGAGAAAAAACAGACGGGTGTGTGAGAGGACAAGTGTGTGCGTGCACCTCTTCTCTTCCTGTATAACGTACTAAACTCAAAGTATAAGTTTTTGTGGGTGGCACGATGGTGCGTGCGAGATGTCCGGAGAGATAGGTTTAATGCGTCTGAAAAAAAGACTAGCCTAGAGCTCGCCACGCGGCTATTCCTGTCGAACGCCCCATTAACCGTAACATATGTATACGACGGTGCCAGTTATTGCACGTACAGAGCAGTACTCCCTCCTTTCCGGTTTATAGGGCTTAACTCAAAAATCTCACCAACCATGATGGTGAGTGGTGGAATATTTTTTGTAGTTTGCAAAAGCATCTAATTAATGCTCTCGTTTTTCTCAAAAAATTATGTTTATCAATGCATTAATTGCAATGCATGCATGCATAAAGTACATGCATTGGTCAATTTTCTCTTAATACTTGCATGCAATGATTTAATGCACCTTGGAATCTGAACATGTGTTGGGGAACAACCAAATTGAGCCTTATAAAATAGAAAAACTAAAATTTTGAGATAAGCCCTATAAAACCGGGAAGGAGGGAGTAGAAAAAGAACTACTCCATCCAGGAATAGTCCCACACTTCGAAACTAGAACCGTCAATAAATTTTGAGCTTGCGTCTTGTCACATTCCAAATTACTCCATGCTATATTGAATTGCAAACCTGTTCATACCGATGACAACCTAAATGGTTTCCCACATAGGAGCATATTAGTACTCGGTTATAAATACTAGTATGCCAAGATGACTGCACATTCCTCCTCAACTCCTCATCCACAAAAACAAACAAGTCATTCAGCATCCTTCCCTTGCGTCTGCCATGGCCAGCATGAGTTCTGGGTCGAGAGATTGCCACCAGGGAGAGGCGAGCATGGAAGCGGAAGCACGAGAAGTGTCCCGCCTCGCTGCGAGAGCAGCCGACATGTCCCGCCACGCGAATGTAGCGGCACAGAGGTCCCGCCACACCGTTGAAGCAGCACGGAGGTCCCGCCGCGCCGTCAATGCAGCAGACTGGTCCGGCCGCACCATGGAAGCAGTAGAGATGTCCCGCCGCGCCGCAAATGCAGCAGAGATGTCCCGCCGCACCATGGCGGCCTGGGAAAATTTCTCGCGGGTAGGCGACAACTGTTACAGGCGCATGCATCCGATCGTCCATAGCCAGATGGATCAGATCTCCGGTTGGACGAGGTTGCAGGATGACATGAAAGCCTCGTTTGAACAGGCTACCGGCATCATCCGGTAACTAAGGGAGGGCAATGAGAGGCTCCGGGCCGAGCACGACCTGCTGAGGGAGAAGATCGTCCGAAGTGCAGACCAGCAGGAGGAGACCAGTGCCTTGTTGAAGAGGACCGGCGTCATTGTAAAGACACTTATGGACGAGAATGACATGCTCCGCAATGAGCACCAAAGGCTAGTGGAAGTGCGTGCGTGCACCTCTTCTCTTCCTGTATAACATACTAAACTCAAAATACAAGTTTTTGTGGGTGGCACGATGGTGCGTGCGAGATGTCCGGAGAGATAGGTTTAATGCGTCTGAAAAAAAGACTAGCCTAGAGCTCGCCACGTGGCTATTCCTGTCGAACGCCCCATTAACCGTAACATATGTATACGACGGTGCCAGTTATTGCACGTATAGAGCAGTACTCCCTCCGTACCAGTTTATAGGGCTTAATTCAAAAATCTCACCAACCATGATGGTGAGTGGTGGAATATTTTTTGTAGTTTGCAGAAGCATCTGATTAATGCTCTTGTTTTTCTCAAAAAATTATGTTTATCAATGCATTAATTGCAATGCATGCATGCATAAAGTACATGCATTGGTCAATTTTCTCTTAATACTTGCATGCAATGATTTAATGCACCTTGGAATCTGAACATGTGTTGGGGAACAACCAAATTGAGCCTTATAAAATGGAAAAACTAAAATTTTGAGATAAGCCCTATAAAGCCGGAAAGGAGGGAGTAGAAAAAGAACTACTCCATCCAGGAATAGTGCCGCACTTCGAAACTAGAACTGTCAATAAATTTTGAGATTGTGTCTCGTCACATTCCAAATTACTCCATGCTATATTGAATTGCACACCTGTTCATACCGATGACAACCTAAATGGTTTCCCACATAGGAGCATATTAGTACTCGGTTATAAATACTAGTATGCCAAGATGACTGCACATTCCTCCTCAACTCCTCATCCACAAAAACAAACAAGTCATTCAGCATCCTTCCCTTGCGTCTGCCATGGCCAGCGTGAGTTCTGGGTCGAGAGATTGCCACCAGGGAGAGGCGAGCATGGAAGCGGAAGCACGAGAGGTGTCCCGCCTCGCTGCGAGAGCAGCCGACATGTCCCGCCACGCGAATGTAGCAGCACAGAGGTCCCGTCGCACCGTTGAAGCAGCACGGAGGTCCTGCCGCACCGTCAATGCAGCAGACTGGTCCGGCCGCGCCGTGGAAGCAGCAGAGATGTACCATCGCGCCGCAAATGCAGCAGAGATGTCCCCCACACCATGGCGGCCTGGGAAAATTTCTCGCGGGTAGGCGACAAGTGTTACAGGCGCATGCATCCGATCGTCCATAGCCAGATGGATCAGATCTCCGGTTGGGCGAGGTTGCAGGACGACATGAAAGCCTCGTTTGAACAGCCTACCAGCATCATCCGGCAACTAAGGGAGGGCAATGAGAGGCTCTGGGCCGAGCGCGACCTGCTGAGGGAGAAGATCGTCCGAAGTGCAGACCAGCAGGAGGAGACCAGTGCCTTGTTGAAGAGGACCGGCATCATTGTCAAGAAACTTATGGACGAGAATGACATGCTCCACAATGAGCACCAAAGGCTAGTGGAGGAATCCGTGGATGTTCTCAAGCAGTGTCTTGAGGACACGAAAGAGCTCATCGCCGCTTGCCGCGGAGACTAGTTCCCGCGGCCTGCAGCAACGCATCAAGAAAGTAGAGATCAGCAAGCCAGATTCTTGTCTTCCTTCTTCTTTTGCCCTTGTGTATTTCGGGCGTAGCCGCATGTGGCTTTTTTTAATTATCTTTCTAATTATGTAAGACAATTAATCGTCCTTATATATTCATCAGTCTTGCTATAAGTCGCAGTAGATGCTATGTAGGTCCGTCGGATCTTACATCAAGATCCGTGCTTTCAGATTTTCTTTTTTCTCTCTTAAATCTCAATCCAGTGAGACATAGCCACGCCATTAAATAGAGTCTCGGGCGCCATTAATGGACACCTTGGGAGAGAGGTGGACGTCACATGGAGGTCAAAGGGCTCTCCTCCCGATAAGCATGCGCAGGGGTCTGATCGCACGCCTCTCGTACTGAAATAGATACCCTGCATGGCGCCTCCTAGCTAATGAAAAATGGGGATGCGTGGCGGCACGTAAATGGTACTAGTACGTAGAACGCCCATGGTTTCAATAATACTTGTGTTTCCGATTGTAACGTGACAACACTTGTTCCAAAATAACTTTGTTGATTGTTAATGTGTGCGCCTTTGCAAATCGGACTACAAAATTACCACAGCATGTTGGTGCCATGTCATGGCACCAAGCCAAGTTTCATTATTTTTCATGCGTGTTTTGGATTTACAGGAATTAAAAAACTAAGTTTCTCAATGTTTCCAACCCAGCCACGACGCCCAGAATTTTGAATTTCATTCCCATTTCTTGCATGGAACCTAGAAATTTACCGGAGGACACACATGTGATTTTTCGACCAACTTTGGTGCACTGTAACATGTGCTTGCATTTCAAATTTGAATTATGCACACAAAGGTGACACGTTCCCTCCCAGAACCACGAGCCTTCTTGAGAGAAGCTCTGATTTGCAAGAAGCTTATACCAAAATTTGTTCCTATTCGGCCATTTTTTTACCACGGCATGGTACTACCATGACATGACACCATGCCAAGTTTCATGATTTTAAAACCAAGTTTCTAAATGTTCCCGACCGAGCCACGATGCCCAGATGTTTGAATTTTATTCTCATTTTTTGCATGGGACCTAGAAATTCACCCGAGGACACAAATGTGATTTTTCAACCAACTTTGGTGCACGGGAGCATGTGCTTGTAGTTCAAATTTGAATTATGCACATTAAATGACCAAAAACTCAATTAATGTGTAAATAAGGCCAAACGAAGCCGGAATAATTCTAAAATTTAACAGGGCACTCATGTAGTTCTATGTTGCCTTTGTAAATAAACTCAAGGGGGACAGTGTATATCATTTCACACTCAAAGGTGGCACGTTCCCTCTCAGAACCACGAGCCTTCTGGAGAGAAGCTTCGGTTTGCAAGAAGCTTATACCAAAATCTGTTCCTATTCGGCCAATTTTTTTACCACAGCATGGTAGTACCATGACATGACACCCATGCCAAGTTTCATGATTTTCAGACGTGTTTTGGATTTACAAGAATTTTAAAACCAAGTTTCTAAATGTTCTCGGCCGAGCCACGATGCCCAGATGTTTTAATTTTATTCTCACTTCTTGCATGGGACCTTGAAATTCACCCGAGGACACAAATGTGATTTTTCAACCAACTTTGGTGCACGAGAGCATGTGCTTGTAGTTCAAATTTGACTTATGCACATTAAATGACCAAAAACTCAATTAATGTATAAAAACGACAAACGAACACGGAATAATTCCAAAATATAACAGGGCACTAATGTAGTTCTATGTTGCCTTTGTTAAGAAACTCAAGGGGGGGCAGCGTATATCGTTTCACACTCAAAGATGGCACGTTCCCTCTTAGAACCACGAGCTTCCAAATTGGCCCAATTTTTTACCACAACATGTTAGTGCCATGACATGACACCATGCCAAGTTTTATGATTTCCAGGCGAGTTTTGGATTTACATGAATTTAAAATCTAAGTTTCTCGATGTTCTTGGTCGAGTCATGACACCTAGATGTTTGAATTTCATTCTCATTTCTTCCATGGGACCTAGAAATTCAACCAAGGACACACATGTGATTTTTCAACCCACTTTGGTGCATCGGAGCATGTGCATGCAATTCATATTTATATTATGCACATTAAAAGTCCAGAAACTCAATTAATGTATAAAAAGCCCAAATGAACCCGAAATAATTCCAAAATTTAACAGGGTGCTCATATAGTTCTATGTTGCCTCTGTAAATAAAATCAGGGGGGATGCAACGTATATCGTTTTGCACACAAAGGTGACACGTTCCCTCTCGGAACCACGAGGATTGTTGAGAGAATCTTCGGTTTTGCAAGAAGCTTATACCAAAACTTGTCCCAATTCAGCCAAAAATTATACATATGAAAACAGGGTTTAGATTATCCTGAAGATCTCGCTACCTAGACCAATAATGTACTATGACTTGAATTCAACATAAAATGGATACAAATATTTGAATTGGAGAGCATATGGTACATGTAGTTCATAGTGAAATATGATTACTGCTATATGCATGTTTTTTGTTATCAAGATAATATTTAAATTTTTGTATAACTTGACAACAATCATATTCAAATAAGGAAAATTGATTCAAATTTAGTCCATATGGTAGACGACAATATATATGTTCACATGGTGGAGTAAAATGTTCATATATGATGGAAGATCAAAATGTATGACTACATCAATTATAAACCGCAAGGTCAACAAACGATATATTCGAATTCAACATAACGTGGATTCAAAAATTGAAACTCGAGATCATGGCATCTGTAATCATACAAAAAGGGACATTACTCTTTCTTTGGTGGGAATTGATTTGTTTTTTGTTGTTGTTGAGGGAAGTGCGAATCGATTTGGTACCGTGCAGGGTAATCTTGTTCTCCCGATTTTTTTACATTTTTCTTGTAGTTTTTTCAATGGCATCTATAGCAGTATAGTAAAGGGGGACATGACTCTCTTGTGTCTTGTTTGAATGGTTTTTTTACTCGTTAAGTTTGTTCTGCCGAACAAAGAATCCACACCTTGTTATCCCAAAATTTTCAAGCTCAAGTATCTTTTGTCTCACCTGCTTTGAAACTCCCGCCACCGAAATTTGGACGCCCGCGAGAACTCCCACCTCTTCCGAAATCGGTCCCGCAGCCCATACACGCGAAATTCCCCTTCTACCCCTCAGCCGGAAATGAAGCTCCACGTCACGGTGTCAAAACCGGTGGGGGTACGCTGGTAACTTACCCTACATTTCAGACAAGCGCGTCCCTAAGCTTGGCTCCCCGCTCCCCCTTCGCCCCCCCATTCGTACACCGAGGCCGCCAAAACCCGCGAAACCCCACGCTCCTCAGCCGTCCTCCCGACCGCCGCCCAACCGGAGACTCTTCCCTGACTACATCGTCCACCGCAACAGCTCGCCGTCCCTCATCCACCGCACCGGATGAGGATTCGTTGTCAATCTCGTTGTCCCGCCAGATCAGCCGCCCCGTCCTCCACCTCCAAGGAGCTGCCCCGATGTTTGCCTTATCTATTGCGCCACGTCAATCCCCACAACACCGTATTGACCTGCCCCACCGGAACCGCAGTAACCTCACCAATTCCTCCGATGAAGTCAAGGACAACTTGGCGCCACCAAGGAGGTTCTGCACTCACCGCTGCATTTTTTCTTTTATTCGATCTCACGGGGTTGCCGATGCTCGATACCGAGCAGACATGACGGGTCTCCATCGATGGCACCATTGCCGGCCACATCATCCACGGCGTCTCTCCCCCATGTTGTTGCTTCCTCGGCGGCGACTTCCACAACGGCACTAGCTGCAACTGCTCTGGCTCTCGCTCGCACTGCGGCTCTGTTCTTGCCGTCGGTCGTGCTGCTGCACTGCTCCTGCTTTCGTTCGTGCTGCTGCTCTGCTCTTGCTCTTGCTTGCGCTGCTGCTACTACTGCACGACCTCCGGCAGCTACAGGAGTTGCTGCTTTAGCACTCGCTCGTGGTGCTACTGCACGACTTGCTCTCTGCTAGTGCGTTCCCTGCTCGAGCATCGGCTGATTTAGATCATTGCTTCTCTGCTACTAGTGCTCGAACACCCTAAATATATATTGCAATGCTCTGTTACTAGTTCAATCAGTTCCAATAGTAAAATTCAGTTTCGACTGTAAAGTTCATTTTCTTCAGTTAAGTTCAGAGTGAATAGTACTTACAACATCTGTCGGAGCGGTCGTGGCGCGGCTGATGCGTTTTACATCTACTACTTTTTGGTGTTGTATTTTACATCATCTATTGCAAATGATATTAGGGTCCCACTTCAGATTAACGTTGTCTGTCTTGTCCTGCTTCAGCCTCATTGCCGTACACCTTAGCGGAGCTGCTCCAACGACGGAACCGTCAATCACAGCGGAGCAGTACCCTCGGCGCCGTTTCTAGAGGCCTCAGATCTTCTTCCCCCCCTCCGACAGTCACACCAGCATCATCACCATCCTCCACGTCCAACCCAATAATGCTGAGGTCCACAAGGCTATGCCAAAGAGGTTGTATACTCATCGCATCACTTTGTTTCTCCATTCCTGTGTTCTTCCAATTCATGTGAGCCAAACACCCAGGTTGACTGAAACCCTATGTTTCCAAATGCTCTGTTTTGCACGTGCATTCCTATCCTATTCATGAGTTTTTCATGTCCCTATGTTTATAGAATCCTCCAATTCTAAGGATCCCTTACTGATTTACTTAATTTTCAGATAGGCGTCAAAGAAAACTCTGTGTGTTATGTCCTGCTCCTGCCGTGCCGTCATCCCCCCCACCTGAGGTGCACCATCGATAGAAGTGTTCACTGCAGTAGAGATCCCCCCGCAAACTTTCTTTCGCCACCTCAGATCATCTTCCCTGTTGCTGGCAGCCACGCCAACTGCATTACCATCATCGACTGAGCATATGAACCTAAGGACTACACATTTTCGGAAGAGAGGTCGCAGTCTTTCGTGTTTGCTTACGTTATACATCGGTTATTATTACCTGCTACTTTATCATTCAAACTTGAGTTTTGAATTGCCCATGGGTCTCATATCGAGCCAGCAACGAATAGTATCTGTCAACTATCTGGTTCATCTGGGGTCTTCTATATGGTTCATGTTGGGTGGGCAACAAACAATAGATGATCCTTTGTCTATCTTTATAAACTGAAGCTATAATCTACCTGCTATCATTAGTTTTGGATCCATCCACTCGTTTGCTACCGTCAGTCTTGATTTTTGCATGCACCCCTTAGGCCTTAAAAAATCTAACTATTTTTTTATTATGCATGTCAGGTATTGTACACAATCGTACTGAACATGTAGAGAAAAAGAGAAGACCGTTGCATGGGAATAGAATGTCATGCAGACGCCGCTCCATGGTGGGCGAAGTGGCCCCCCTCCTGCATTTCCAGATTGTATTCTAGAGGAAGATAGCTGTTCAGATGGAGATTCAGAAGGAGCCGACCATGCCTGTTTACCATCTGAGGTGTTTGCTCTAACCTAGCATGCTGATGTTGGTCATATCATGCATATGGCGCCTTGCATTGCTTACATTATACATCTTATATGTCATCAGCTTTGTTTAGATTTGCTTTTTGTGAATGCCACCTGTTTGGTTTCTGTATCATACTCCCACCATTCCCAAATATTTGTCTTTTTAGAGATTTCAACAAGTGACTACATACGGAACAAAATGAGTGAATCTACACTCTAAAATATGTCTATATATATACATCCATATGTGGTAGTCCATTTGAAATCTCTAAAAAGACAAATATTTAGGAACGGAGGGAGTATATGGGAATTATGCAATGCCATCTTCTTTCGTCAGACATCATATACGTGAATCATGCAATGCCATCTTGTTTAGCCAGTCATCGTATATGTGAATTATATCGTGCCATATTTTTTCCATAATATATTCCATTTGTCAACAATGTTTATACATTCATCTACTCTTCCTGCGCATCAGCCATTTGAGTCGGTCATGGGAAAATCTGGAGTGAAAACAAGGTCTTCTGAGCAGTCAGTGCTACCTGTCGATGCAAATTTCTTGCTGGTTACAGATAGCTCCTCAGAGGAGGATTCAGAGACAGATGACCAGTCGTATTCCCCCCCCCCCCCCGAGGTGCATGCTCTAACTTGGCTAGGTTATATTGCTCATATCATGCATATGGTGTCTTGCTTTGACATGCCATCTGCTTAGATTAGACATGCTTTGTGTGAATGCCTCCTGTTTGCTTTCTATATCAGATATGTGAATTATGCAATGCCATGTTTTTCAGACAGTTATCATATATGTGAATTATGCACCGCCATGGAGCCAGGCATCATATATGTGAATTATCTCATGCCATCTATTTTTCAATTACGTATTCCATTTGTCGACAATCTATGTATATTGAACTACTCTTCATGTGTATCAGCCATTTGAGCCAGTTATGAAAAAATCTGGAGTGAAAACAAGGTCTTCAGAGCAGGCAATGGTACCTGTTGAAGCATATATCTTGATGGTTACATGGAGCTCCTCAGAGGAGGATTCAGATACAGATGACCAGTCCTATATCCCACCTGAGCTGTATGCTCTAAGTTGCAATGTTTATATTTATCATATGATGCATATGGTGTCTTGCATTGCTTAGTTTAGACATCATATGCACAATATTGAATTCTATCTGCTTAGTTTAGAGATCATACATGCGAGTGCCAGTTGCTTAGTATATGAATCAATTATGTCAATTATATCATGCCATCCTATATACTTAGACAACATGTATGTGAATTATTTCATCCCAACCTATTTTAGAAAGACATCATATAGTTTTGTCATGTCATCCTGTTTAGGTACTCATCATATGTTGAATTACGCCATTATATCATGTTAAGTTATCCATCATATATCTGAAATTGTGTCATGCTATCCTGTTTAGTTAGGCATCATATATGTGAAATTGTGTCATGCTGTCCTGTTTGGCTAGACAACATATATGTGAATTACCACATCTGTCTATCATACAATGTCTGTACGTTCAATTTATTTTCTTGTTTATCAGCCATTTGAATTGGAGGGGGTGATGGTAGTATCTAAGGGAGCAAAAACCCGTTTTTCGCAAAAGACAGTGCTACCCGTCGATGCAGATAGAACCATGGTTGTACTGGCCCACAAACTAGCCCCACCACACATAATCGAGACTCTTCCAGATTGCACACTTACACCGTTGGGCAGAGAACCAGCTACAACCCATCTAACCGCAACCCCAACGGATAGTAACCCGCTTGTAGTTGACAAAGCACCATGTCCACCACAGAGTACCCCCACACAAGCAGTTTGTAAAGCTACCACAGTGCCCAAAGCACGAAGACCACCACAGCTAACCCAAACTCCACGTTTAAACAGAAGAGCAACTGTTCTCAGGTCAGATTCCGTAGATATGGTCCATACTCCTTTATTGTTGCATCACTTTATTTACTCATACCAACTACTTTCGAATTTGAAGGATCCAATTGAAACTCCAATGGTGCTACAGGTATGTTTTAAACCTATTTCTTTAACTGGATTGCTGTTCTAACTTCTTGCTCTATGTTGATTTTAGTTTAAGTTGTATAAACAGTTATGTTCTCATGTGATGCACATTACAAGTGCTGCCAATGCTGTGTAGTTTCTCACACTTATATTCTATCTATGCTGCTGTGTCTTCAAAATATATGAGTTGAACTGTGTCTCTATCTTGATTAGGGAACATAAACTTGAATGATAAGGACAATACAGTGACCATAGTACATAGATATACGTTTGTTCATGTTGTTATCCTGTCCACCTTACTACTGAACCAGATTACCAACATGAGTTTCGTATACTACATGTCGGAGTAATTGACCACGGGTAGCCTAACCGGCTCCCTTTAGCCCTCAGAAAAAACAATGGGCCGGCCAAGCCTTGATGCACCCAAGACACGGGGCCGCCTTCTTCCGGCCGGCTATCACATAGGCCGGCTGGCGGAAGGCGGCCCGGCCATAAACAACCTTTGGAGGATGCCACGATAGGGCCGACTCCAAGAAGCCGGCCCATGAAGGACCGACTCCAAGAAGCCGGCCCATGAAGGACTGATGTCTAATACACAACCTTCTTCTTGTAGACGTTGTTGGGCATGCAAGTGCACAGGTTTGTAGGACAGTAGCAAATTTCCCTCAAGTGGATCACCTAGGGTTTATCAATCCGTGGGAGGCATAGGATGAAGATGGTCTCTCTCAAACAACCCTGCAACCCAATAACAAAAAGTCTCTTGTGCCCCAACACACCCAATACAATGGTAAATTGTATAGGTGCACTAGTTCGGCGAAGAGATGAAGATACAAGTGCAAAATAGATGGTAGATAAAGGTTTTTGTAATCTGAAATAATAAAAACGGCAAGGTAACAAGCGGTAAAAGTGAGCGTAAACGGTATTGCAATGATAGGAAACAAGGCCTAGGGTTCATACTTTCACTAGTGTAAGTTCTCTCAACAATAATAACATAGATAGAACATATGACAAGCCCTCAACATGCGACAAAGAGTCACTCCAAAGCCACTAATAGCGGAGAACAAACATAGAGATTATGGTCGGGTACGAAACCACCACAAAGCTATTCTTTCGGATCAATCTATAAAAGAGTTCGTACTAGAATAACACCTTAAGATACAAATCAACCAAAACCCTAATGTCATCTAGATACTCCATTGTCACCTCAAGTATCCGTGGGCATGATTATACGATATGCATCACAAAATCTCAGATTCATCCAACCAACATAAAAGTACTTCAAAGAGTGCCCCAAAGATACTACCAGAGAGTCAAGAACGTGTGCCAACCCCTATGCATAGGTTCCCAAGTGTCACGAAACCCGCAAGTTGATCACCAAGACATACATCAAGTGTTCATAAAAGACTCAATCTGATAAGATAACTTCAAAGGGGAAACTCAATTCATCACAAGAGAGTAGAGGGGGAGAAACATCATAAGATCCAACTACAATAGCAAAGCTCGGGATACATCAAGATCGTGCCATAGAGGGAACACGAGAGCGAACACGACAGAGAGAGATCAAACACATAGCTACTGGTACATACCCTCAGCCCCGAGGGTGAACTACTCCCTCCTCGTCATGGATAGCGCCGGGATGATGAAGATGGCCTTCGGTGATGGGATTCCCCTCCGGCAGGGTGCCGGAACAGGGTCCCGATTGGTTTTTGGTGGCTACATAGGCTTGCGGCGGTGGAACTCCCGATCTATCTTCTGTTCTGGAAGTTTTAGGGTACGTAGGTATATATGGGTGCAGGGAGAACGTCGGTGGAGCTACGGGGGCCCCACGAGGCAGGGGGTGCGCCCAAGGGGGGAGGGCACGCCCCCACCCTTGTGAGCACCTCCCATATCTTCTGACGTGGGGTCCAAGTCCATCAGGTGGGTTTCCTTCCAAAAATAACTTCTCCAGTTGATTTCGTTCCGTTTTGACTCCGTCTGATATTCCTTTTCCTCGAAACACTGAAATAGGCATAAAACAGCAAATCTGAGCTGGGCCTCCGGTTAATAGGTTAGTCCCAAAAATAATATAGAAGTGGAAAATAAAGCCCAATATAGTCCAAAACAGTAGATAAAGTAGCATGGAGAAATCAAAAATTATAGATACGTTGGAGACGTATCAGGCATCCCCAAGCTTAATTCCTACTCGTCCTCGAGTAGGTAAATGATAAAAAGAAGAATTTTTGATGCGGAGTGATACTTTGGCATAATTTCAATGTAAATCTTCATAATCATGGCATGAATATTCAGATCCGAAAGATTCAAGATAAAAGTTCATATTGACATAAAAATAATAATACTTCAAGCATACTAATCAAGCAATTATGTCATCTCAAAATAACATGGCCAAAGAAAGTTCATCCCTACAAAATCATATGGTTAGGCTATGCTTCATTTTCGTCACACAAAGATGTTCCCAACTTCTATACCCCCGATGACAAGCCAAGCAATTGTTTCATACTCAAATAATCTCAAACTCTTTCAACCTTCATGCAATACATGAGCGCGAGCCATGGATATAGCACTATGGGTGGAATAGAATATGATGATGGGGATTGTGTGAGAAGACAAAAAAGGAGAAAGTCTCATATTTACGAGGATAATCAATGGTCTATGGAGATGCCCATGAATTGATGTCAACATGAGGAGTAGGGATTGCCATGCAACGGATGCACTAGAGCCATGAATGCTCAACAAAAGAAAACTAAGTGGGTGTGCATCCAACTTGCTTGTCACGAAGACCTAGGGCACTTTGAGGAAGCCCATCATTGGAATATACAAGCCAATTTCTATAATGAAAAATACCCACTAGTATAAACAAGAAAATTTATGAGACTCATTATATGAAAAACTTGGTGCTACTTTGAAGCAGAAATATATGAGACTCACTACATGAAGAACAAGGTGCTACTTTGAAGCACTAGTGTGGTAAAAGGATAGTCACATTGCCCCTTCTCTCTTTTTCTCTCATTTTTTATTATTATATTTTTTTGGTGGGCTTCTTTGGCCTCTTTTTTTCTTTTTTTTTCTCTTTTTTGGGGCTTCTTTGGCCTCTTTTTTTTGTAAAGTCCGGAGTCTCATCCCGACTTGTGGGGGAATCATAGTCTCCATCATCCTTTTCCTCACTAGGGCAATGCTCTAATAATGATGATCATCATACTTTTATTTTTCTTACAACTCAATATTTAGAACAAAGAAATGATTCTATATGAATGCCTCCGGCGGTGTAGCGGGATGGTGCAATGAATCAAGAGTGACATGTATGAAAAATAATGCATGGTGGCTTTGCCACAAATACGATGTCAACTACATGATCATGCAATGGCAATATGACAAAAGTAAAGTATGTCATGATAATGATGATGGAAGTTGCATGGCAATATATCTCGGAATGGCTATGGAAATGCCATAATAGGTGGCTGTTTTGAGGAAGATATAAGGAGGTTTATGTGTGAAAGAGCATATCATATCACGGTGTTTGGATGCACCGGCGAAGTTTGCTCCAACTCTCAATGTGAGAAAGGGCAATGCACGGTATCGAAGAGGCTAGCAAGTGCGGAAAGGTAAAAGTGCGTATGGTCCATGGACTCAACATTAGTCAAAAGAACTCATATACTTATTGAAAAAATCTATAAGCCATCAACAATCAAGTACTACACACAATGCTCCTAGGGGGATAGATTGGTATGAAAAGACCATCGCTCATCCCCGACCGCCACTCATAAGGATGCACAAGCCAGGTACACTTCATGCTTCAAATTTGTTACACAACTTTACCCATACGTGCATGCTACAGGACTCACAAACGTCAACAGAAGTATTTCTCAAATTCACAACTACTCAACTAGCACGACTTTGATATTATTACCTCCATATCTTAAAACAATTATTAAGCATTAGATTTATCTTAGTATTTAATTCACTCAAAAGAAAGATTCACATATCTCGAACACTAAGCATATTAACATTAAGAAAATTACCATGCTATTAATGACTCTCAAAATAATCTAAGTGATACATGAGAGGTCAAGTTTCTTTAAAACAAATCCACCACCGTGCTCTAAAAGATCTAAGTGAAGCAGTAGAGCAAAACTATCAAGCTCAAAAGATATAAGTGAAGCACATAGAGTATTCTAACAAATTCCAATTTGTGTATGGCTCTCTCTCATTAAAAGAATTCAGATCTTGATACCTTATTCAAACAGCAAGCAAAGCTAAATAAAACTACAATGCAAGGATAGCACAACTCATGTAAAGAAGCAAAAACTTAGGCTCAACCGATACTAACCGATAGTCGTTGAAGAAGAAAGGTGGGATGCCTACCGGGGCATCCCCAATCTTAGATGCTTGAGACTTCTTTAAATATTATCTTGGGGTGCCTTGGGCATCCCCAAGCTTGAACTTTTGTGTCTCCTTAATTCACCTCATATCATGGTTTCTCTTTTTATCAAAAGCTTCATTCACAACAAACTCAACAAGAACTCGTGAGATAGGTCAGTATAAACCAATGCAAAACCTTATCATTTTCTACTGTAACAAATCACTAAAATTATTATTCAACATTGCATACTAAATGCCTCTGCATATTTAACACTCCTATCATCAAATAGAATAATTAAACAAGCAAACATATGCAAACAATGCAACCATAACAGCAATCTGCCAAAACAGTACAGTCTGTAAAGAATGCAAGAGTATCAATACATCCCTGACCCCAAAAATTATGAACTAAAATTTCCACTGTAATAAATTTATCATAGCTCAATATGCAAAAATATTCTACGTTAGACCATGCTCTGACTTTTCTAGGGAATTTTTTCAACAGCTGTAAAATTTATGTTTTCAAACAGCAACATGTATACTAGCAAAATAAGCATGGCAAAGGCTATCCTTGACCTTTTTATTGAAACTAAAGATGCCAAACACTATTCTAACTGACAGCAGGCAAAAAATAACAAAAGAAATTGACGCTCCAAGAAAAACTTGAAAACTTAGTTGCTTGGTTGTCCTTGAATATTACCTTGGGGTGCCTTGGGCATCCCCAAGATTAGGATCTTGCCACTCCTTATTCCATAATCCATCGAATCTTTACCCAAAACTTGAAAACTTCAACCACACAAAACTCAACACAAAACTCGTAAGCTCCGTTAGTATAAGAAAATAAAACCACCACTTAGGTACTGTAATGAACTCATTCTAAATTCATATTGGTGTAATATCTACTGTACTCCAAGTTATCTATGGTTAATACCGTCCGATACTACTCATAGATTCATCAAAATAAGCAAACAACACATAGAAAACAGAATCTGTCAAAAACAGAACTGTCTGTAGTAATCTGTATAAAACTTATACTTATGGAACCCCAAAAATTATGAACTAAATTTCTGGACCTGAGTAATTTGTCTATTAATCATCTGAAAAAAGAATCAACTTAAAAGCACTCTCCAGTAAAAAATGGCAGCTAATCTCGTGAGCGCTAAAGTTTCTGTTTTTCACAGCAAGAGCATATAAACTTCACCCAAGTCTTCCCAAAGGTTCTACTTGGCACTTTATTGAAACAAAAGCTATAAAACATGATTACTACAGTAGAATAATTATGTGGACACACAAAAACAGTAAGGATAAATATTGGGTTATCTCCCAACAAGCGCTTTTCTTTAATGCCTTTCTAGCTAGGCATGATGATGACAATGATGCTCACATAAAAGATAAGAATTGAAACATAACGGGAGCATCATGAAGCATATGACTAGCACATTTAATTCTAACCCACTTCCTATGCATAGGGATTTTGTGAGCAAACAACTTATGGGAACAATAATCAACTAGCATAGGAAGGTAAAACAAGCATAACTTCAAGATTTTAAGCACATAGAGAGGAAACTTGACATTATTGCAATTCCTACAAGCATATATTCCTCCCTCATAATAATTTTCAGTAGCATCATGAATGAATTCAACAATATAACCAACACCTAAAGCATTCTTTTCATGATCTACAAGCACAGAAAATTTACTACTGTCAAAATAAGCAAAATTCTTCTCATTCGGAATAGTGGGAGAATCATAAGAGACTTGAACACTAAAAATTGTTTCCACATTAAAAGAGTAATGTTCAGAAAAAGGGTAATCATAATCATGACAAGATTTGTAAATATAATCGTCACTACTTTTTATAGCATAAGTTTCATCACAATAATCATCATAAGTAGCAACTTCGTTCTCATCATAATCGATTGAAACCTCTCCCAAGATAGTGGAATCACTAAATAAAGTTGACACTCTTCCAAATCCACTTTCATATTTATCACAATAAGATTCAACATCCTCCAAAATAGTGGGATCACTACTTCCTAAAGTTGACACTCTTCCAAACCCACTTTCATCAATATAATCATCATAGGTAGGAGGCATGCTATCATCATAACAACTTTGCATATCAAAACTTGGGATGCTAAAACTATCATCTTCATTAAACATAGCATCCCCAAGCTTGGGAGAAACATTAATTCCAGCAAATATATTCTCAAATATTTCATCCCACTCAAACATAGCTTCCCCAAGCTTGGGACCTTTCATATCATAAGCATAATCACTCTCATCATTAAAAATATTGATAGCACCAATAGTATAGCAATTATCATCATCACAAGTAGTAGTAGTAGCAACATATTTTGGGAGGGATACCTTTTTACCTTTGTTGCTCCTTCTTTTCTTTTTCTTCTTCACATTATGTGTAGGTTCAACCTTCCTCTTTGAGCTCCTTATTGATGAGATTGGTTGAATAGAAAGATCCTCCTTGTTACCTGATTCATCATAAGAAATAATAGGAGGAGATTGGGAAGCCTCTCCCCTTTCATTAGTATTCTCATCATCTTCCATTTGCTTTCTTTTCTTTAGGTAATTGGCAATATATGGATTTTCAATGCAATTCACTGCACAATACATATAAATCTTCTCTAGATCAAAATCAAGAAATCTATCAAGATTAAATTTTGGAATACTCTCAATTATACGTTTCATTTCTTCATAACCCAAAAGAAGGCTAAGCTCTTTATGATGCTCAAGGGTAATCAAATTATCACAATATTTGGACATGACTTGATCATGAAACAAATAGCATTGGAGCTTTAAATGACCATGTTCATTGCAAAGTTCACAAGGAGCGCGAAAAATATTGAATCTTTCAGCACATTCATCTAGCTCTTCTTGCGACAATTTGGTTTCTAAGTACTTGTGCCGCTTGCAATAAATATCTTCTCTATTTGGTGTGTTCATGCAAACATGCACTCCACAAAAGTTAACATGCTCATAGGAGATATTTTCATCATAACTAGTGCAATCATCATTACCATCATGGATATTCAAAGAATTTGTACTAACAACATTGCAATCATGCTCATCATTCAAAGGTTTAGTGCCAAACATTTTAGAGATTTCTTCTTCTAGCACTTGAGCACAATTATCCATTCCATCATACTCACGAAAGATATTAAAAAGGTGAAGCGTATGAGACAAACTTAACTCCATTTTTTTGTAATTTTCTTTTATAGACTAACTAGTGCTAAAACAAGAAACAAAAAGATTCGATTGCAAGATCTAAGGATATACCTTCACTTACCTAGCCTCCCCGGCAATGGCGCCAGAAAAGAGCTTGATGTCTAATACACAACCTTCTTCTTGTAGACGTTGTTGGGCCTGCAAGTGCACAGGTTTGTAGGATAGTAGCAAATTTCCCTCAAGTGGATGACCTAAGGTTTATCAATCCGTGGGAGGCGTAGGATGAATATGGTCTCTCTCAAAGAACCCTGCAACCAAATAACAAAAAGTCTCTTGTGTCCCCAACACACCCAATACAATGGTAAATTGTATAGGTGCACTAGTTCGGCGAAGAGATGAAGATACAAGTGCAAAATAGATGGTAGATAAAGGTTTTTGTAATCTGAAATAATAAAAACAGCAAGGTAACAAGCGGTAAAAGTGAGCGTAAACGGTATTGCAATGATAGGAAACAAGGCCTAGGGTTCATACTTTCACTAGTGTAAGTTCTCTCAACAATAATAACATAGATAGAACATATGACAAGCCCTCAACATGCGACAAAGAGTCACTCCAAAGCCACTAATAGCGGAGAACAAACATAGAGATTATGGTCGGGTACGAAACCACCACAAAGCTATTCTTTCGGATCAATCTATAAAAGAGTTCGTACTAGAATAACACCTTAAGATACAAATCAACCAAAACCCTAATGTCACCTAGATACTCCATTGTCACCTCAAGTATCCGTGGGCATGATTATACGATATGCATCACAAAATCTCAGATTCATCCAACCAACATAAAAGTACTTCAAAGAGTGCCCCAAAGCTACTACCGGAGAGTCAAGAACGTGTGCCAACCCCTATGCATAGGTTCCCAAGTGTCACGAAACCCGCAAGTTTATCACCAAGACATACATCAAGTGTTCATAATAGACTCAATCTGATAAGATAACTTCAAAGGGGAAACTCAATTCATCACAAGAGAGTAGAGGGGGAGAAACATCATAAGATCCAACTACAATAGCAAAGCTTGGGATACATCAAGATCGTGCCATAGAGGGAACACAAGAGAGAACACGAGAGAGAGAGAGATCAAACACATAGCTACTGGTACATACCCTCAGCCCCGAGGGTGAACTACTCCCTCCTCGTCATGGATGGCGCCGGGATAATGAAGATGGCCTTCGGTGATGGGATCCCCCTCCGGCAGGGTGCCGGAACAGGTTCCCGATTGGTTTTTGGTGGCTACAGAGGCTTGCGGGGGCGGAACTCCCGATCTATCTTCTGTTCTAGAAGTTTTAGCGTACGTAGGTATATATGGGTGCAGGGAGAACGTCGGTGGAGCTACGGGGGCCCCACGAGCCAGGGGGCGCGCCCAGGGGAGAGGACGCGCCCCCACCCTTGTGAGCACCTCCCGTATCTTCTGACGTGGGGTCCAAGTCCATCAGGTGGGTTTCCTTCCAAAAATAACTTCTCCAGTTGATTTCGTTCCATTTTGACTCCGTCTGATATTCCTTTTCCTCGAAACACTGAAATAGGCATAAAACAACAAATCTGGGCTGGGCCTCCGGTTAATAGGTTAGTCCCAAAAATAATATAAAAGTGGAAAATAAAGCCCAATATAGTCCAAAACAGTAGATAAAGTAGCATGGAGCAATCAAAAATTATAGATACGGTGGAGACGTATCAAGGACCGACTCCAAGAAGCCGGCCCCTGGCAGGCGGCCGTGGGCCACACCCTAAAAGTCCCCCCCCCATAACGGTGACGGGACAGGGCGTGGCTACAGTGGACTCTGCCACCCCCGAATCCCGGAACATGCATGGCTACAGTATGCCGTACGGGGCGGCCATCTCCCGTCCGGCGAGGCACTGTTGCCATCCGGATCATGACGCCATCCACGACGGGTCGCCAGTACGGCCCGTAGGCGGCGGGCCCCTTCGGTCAGAGAGACATCCGAAGGCGGCCTGACCCCCCAGCCGGCCTGAGGCCGTGCCGGCTTCCTATAGCCGGCTTGCTCCCCTCCTCGAGGTGCGCGCACCATTAAGCAGACAAGACGAGGTAAGGCTACAGTGAGAGCCCGTAAGGCGGCGGCACTGTAGCCATGCTTACCCCGACAAAGCCCTCGTCATCAGAGGCGAGGCTACAGTAACCAGCCCCCGACAAGACCCCCCAGGAGGTGGGGCCGGCCTGTCGACCAATGGGCCGATAGCCGGCCGGACCCTCCAGTCGGCGGGCCCCAGAAGCCGGCGGTCGTAGACGCTGACGGCCTGGACCCACGCCCAGCCAGATTACCATGTACCGCCAGGGGGTAGGCCTATATAAGCCCCCAGGGACACCCATGCTAAGGGTTGATCTGAGAGAGTTTTAGACACCACCATAGGGAGAGAAGAGAGCTACCCTTGCCCTTCTTCCTCTTCCCACCGAACAGCTCAAGGAGCCTCTTGTAGCTTCTTATCGATCTAGTGATCATGCGGAGACCCCGCAAAGCAGGAGTAGGGGTATTATCTCCACGGAGAGCCCCCAACCTGGGTAAGATCCGCCGGCGTGCATGTCTTCGCCTTATCCCGTTTCTAGGCACCGGCGATGTCTTACTGGCTCCCACAATGATAAGCCATCCGTTGGCATATGTCGCACCTACCACCCGACATTTGGCGCCCACCATGGGGCCAGGTGCACCGTCATCCAGAGACCTGCTCTGGACGGGAATCCACTTCCTCCCCAGCGAGCGTAGCCAGCCCGGCACGCCTGATGGCGCTTGCCCCGACGCGCTGCAAAGCATCGACGACGCCTCCGCAGTGAGCTGCCTCGCCGATCTTCTTGGCGAGACTCGCATCTCCGATGAGCCTACATCCGACGCGAGCACAGGCTGCCCCGAGAGCCGCCTCGTTAGCCTCCTCGACAAACTCCACGTCTCCGGCGAGCCTACCGTGGACTTGGAGTCGGTCGGCTCCACTGACCCGATTCTTGTCGACTCTGACACGGCGTCGCTCGACGCCTTACCCACCAACGTGATCATCTTCGACGACCCTCTCCCTTGAGCTGATAGTGGCGGCAGCACCATCACCGAAGTGTTAGTCATCAGCCACTGCGTTGCCTCCGACGAGAACGCCCGTGACGCCCTGCAGGCTGCGTTGCACGATCTGTCCGCCCCCATCCCGGCGGACGCTGACGCCGGGACGCTGGAGGCACGCCGCCTTTCCCTCCTTGCGGAGGGCCAGAAGATAGCCACCATGAGACGCCTCACGGAGGCCCACCAGCGCGAAGTCGACCGCGCAGCATTCGGCACGCCGCCTCCAGAAGGGCCAAGCCGAGTCGGTGTCATCAAGAAATGCGGCGCGGCCATTGCCAGCATGCTGGGAAAGGATCGCCCAGTCTACACCATGCCCGTCGAGAATCTACGCGCCGCCCAGTCGATCGTTGACGAGCTAAACGGACTGGGGGCCGACGAGCTCCCCTTCATGACCAGACGCATCCAACAGCTGATCGACGCGGCCGCAGAGTGGCATGAAGATGGCGTCCGAGCTGGAAGCCCCCCTCGTCGAGAGCACGGCGCAACGTCGCGTACGCCGACTACGGGTGGCGCCCGTACAAGACAAGAGAAGGAGCCGGCTGCTAGCCGCAGCCGGACTCGAGTCACCATCGAGCGTGACATAGAAGGCCGTCCCCGAGGTGTGGAATGACGAGGAGACCCGCCTCCTCCTCCTCCTCGCGGGGAAAGATATCCCACCCCGCCGCCTGTCGAGCATCCGACTCTCAGCGGCCGACTTGGTCGCCGTGAAGGAGTCGGCGGGAATGACGTCCGCCATCGGATCGACTGCCTTGCGCGATCCCTGGCCCTGGAAGAAGAAGATGATGTCGGCCCGCCTTGTTTCGGCCCCCGCATCTGCGACGAGCCCTTTCCCAAAGGGTTCTCTCTCCCAAGAAACACGCCCAAGTACAACGGCTCCGTGAAGCCGGAAGACTGGTTAGTCGACTACTCCACCACGGTTCGCATAGCAAATGGCAACAGACGCGTTGCCGTGAAATATGTCCCCCTGATGCTCGAAGGCACGGCGCGCACCTGGCTCAATAGCCTCAAGCCTTACAGCATCAACAGCTGGCTGGATTTCATCGAAGCCTTCATACGCAACTTCACCAGCACCTACAAACGGGCTCCCAAGCCCCAACAGCTCTCCTTGTGCATACAAGGGCCCAACGAATCAACCCGCGACTAGCTCATGCGTTGGGCCGAGCTCCGCAACTCCTGCGAAGGGGTGCACGAGGTTTAGGCCATAGAGTACTTCACCGCCCGGTGCCGCGAGGGCACTCTCCTCAAGCACCGACTCCTCTGTGATGAGCCGGCAACCCTTGACGATCTACTGATCATCGCGGACAAGTATGCCACGGCCGACTCTTCAATGAAGACTGAGCTCCGGGTAGACGCCTCCAGAAAAGTGCTGGCGCCGGCTCCCAAGACGCCGGCTGGAGAATGAAGCCGTTGCCCGTATCAAAGCGACCACAAGCGCAAGGCCCCTATGTTGCCTTCCACTAGCCGGCAGGTGGCTACGATCGAAGAAGAGCAGCCTAAGGGATGGCCGGCTCCCAAGAAACAAAAGAGAGGCCCCGTGCAAGTTCCACAGCGGTGCGAAGCCGTCCAACCACACAACTCGAAAGTGCCATTGGCTCACCCGAATCTCCAAGGGCCAGGGGCTGTTGCTGCCTCCGCCTGCAGGCCAGCCGCCTCCTGCCCCGCAGCAGCCGGCCGCTCGGCCTGCGGTCAGAGCTATCCAAGATGAGTTCCCCGACGAGCAGGCGGCCTACGTCGTGTTCACCAGACAGACAGAAGATCGATGCAGCCAGCGCCGACAGCAGCAAGAAGTCAACGCGGTTGCTTCCAGTAACCCTGAGTTTATGCACTGGTCGGAGAAGCCCATCAGCTGGAGCCGGGATGACCACCCAGAGGTGATGCCGTCTCCTGGCTCCTATGCTTTGGTTTTGGATGCCACCCTGGCGACAGAAAGGCGTGCCGCCCGTTTCTCCCTGCGTGCTGATAGATGGCCGGAGCAGTATCAACATACTGTACCGAGATACAATGGAGAAGCTCAACATCAAGCCGAAGCAACTCATGCCAAGCCGGACTGTGTTCCACGCCACCGTACCCGGCCTGTCCTGCTCACCAATCGGCAAGATCAAGATGGATGTCCTCTTTGGGGGCAAGGATCATTTCCGCCGAGAGGCAATATGGTTCGAGGTAGTGGATTTAGAGATCCCGTACCACGCATTGCTTGGCGGACCAGCGTTGGCCAAGTTTATGGCTGTGCCCAACTACGCCTACCTCAAAATGAAGATGCCGAATTCCAAGGGCATTATCACCATAGCCGGAGAATATAAGAAGTCTTCTGAGTGTGCAGTAGCCAGCAGTCGGCTGTCCGAGTCCCTCGTGATCGCCGAAGAGAAGAAGATGCTGAATCGAGTTGTGGCCTTGGCTGGCAAGCAACCGGCCCTGTCTCCTGACCCCAAAGAATGTGAAGCTCAAGGTTCTTTCCAGCCGACCAAGGAGACGAAGAAGACACCCCTGGACCCGGAGCACCCGGAGAGGCACGCTGTCATAGGGACAGGCCTTGACAACAAATAGGAAGGCGAGCTCGTCGATTTCCTCCGTGAGATTCGGGACGTCTTTGCCTGGTCTCCCAAATACATGCCAGGTGTCCCGACGGATTTCGCCGAGCACAAGCTACACATCCAACCTGACGCAAAGCCGGTCAGGCAGCACTTGCGCCGCCTGTCAGAAGAGAAGAGAAGAGTAGTCGGAGAAGAAATAGCGCAGCTTCTGGCAGCCAGCTTCATTATGGAAGTATTCTTTCCAGAATGGCTTGCCAACCCGGTCCTCGTGTTGAAGAAGAACAAGCAGTGGCGCATGTTTATCGACTACACCAGCCTCAACAAAGCCTGCCCTAAAGATCCTTTTGCCCTACCAAGGATTGACCAAGTGATAGACTCCACAGCCAGATGCGAGCTATTGAGTTTCCTGGATGCTTATTCAGGCTACCACCAGATAAAGTTGGACCCAGCTGATCGCTTGAAGACCGCCTTCATCACCCCATTCGGAGCTTTCTGTTACCTGACCATGACATTCGGCTTGAGAAATGCCGGTGCCACCTTTCAGCGTTGCATGCAGAAATGCCTCCTCAAGAAACTCGGCAGAAATGCCCATGTCTATGTAGACGATGTCGTGGTGAAGATGGATAAGCGGGGCACCCTGCTGGAAGACCTGAAGGAGAACTTTGAGAATTTGTGCCGGTTTCAGATCAAGCTCAACCCGGAAAAGTGCGTGTTCAGGGTACCAGCCGGCCAGCTTCTAGGCTTCCTGGTCTCCGAACGAGGCATCGAATGCAACCCAGTGAAGATCAAGGCCATAGAGAGAATGAAGGTCCCTACCAAGCTGCGAGACGTTCAAAAATTCACTGGATGCCTGGCGTCTTTGAACCGCTTCATGAGCCGTCTTGGAGAGAAGGCTCTCCCCCTCTACCGACTCATGAAGAAGTCCACTCACTTTGAATGGAATGACCAGGCGGACCAAGCTTTCCACGAGCTGAAAAAGATGCTGTCCACACCGCCTGTCTTGGCGGCCCCAACTGAGAAGGAGCCCATGTTCCTCTACATCGCCGCCACCAGCCGGGTGGTCAGCACAGTCATCGTGGTCTAGCGTCCAGAAGAAGGCCGAGCTCAACTAGTCCCGAGGTCGGTATATTATTTGAGCGAAGTATTGTCCACCTCAAAACAGAACTACCCGCACTATCAGAAAATGTGCTATGGTGTGTACTTCGCCTCCAAGAAACTCAAGCCCTACTTTCAAGAACATCCCATCACGGTCGTATGCACTGCCCCGCTTGCCGAGATCATAGGCAGCCGGGATGCATCCGGCCGAGTGGCGAAATGGGCCATTGCGCTGGCTCCTTACACAATCTACTATCAGCCCCGCACCGCCATCAAGTCCCAAGCATTGGACGACTTCCTCGTCGATTGGGCCGAGACCCAGTACCTGCCACCGGCCCCCGACTCCACTCATTGGCGGATGCATTTTGACGGATCCAAGATGCGCACCGGCTTGGGAGCCGGCATCGTCCTCACCTCTCCCAAGGGCGACAAACTCAAATACACATTGCAAATCCACTTTGCCGCCTCCAACAATGTGGCCGAGTACGAGGCGCTCATACACGGGCTCCGGCTAGCCAAGGAACTCGGCATCCAGCGGATCCTGTGTTATGGCGACTCGGACTTAGTGGTTCAGCAATCATCCGGCGACTGGGATGCCAAGGACGCAAACATGGCAAGCTACCGTTTCCTCATGCAGTAGCTCAGCGGATATTTCGAGGGGTGTGAGTTCCTTCACGTGCCACGGGCCGACAATGAGCAAGCAGATGCCCTGGCACGAATAGGCTCCACCCGACAAGCTATAACAACCGGCGTCACCCTCCAACGCCTCCTCAAGCCATCTGTCAAGCCGTCTCCAGAGTCCAGTTCCATCTTCGTGACGGCTGACCCCGATGCAGTCGGATCCGACTTCGGGGACCAGGCAGGCGGCCCGGGGACTTCGGCAGCCGGCTCGAGGACTGCCATAGTCAAACCCGGCCCGGGGACTGCAGCAGCACAACAGGCGGAGACCGACTCCAACTCCTCACAACCCAGCCCGCCCACCCTGGCTGCAGTAGCCGTTTTGGCAATCGAAGAAGTCACAGCTCCATCATGGGCTTAGCCCATCCCCTGTTTTCTCATAAATGGAGAGTTGCCGACTGACGAGATCTCAGCAAGACAAGTCCAACACCGAGTCGGAGCTTACACAATAATGAACCAAGAGCTAGTTAGGCGCAGTGCTATCGGAGTCTTCCAGCGGTGCGTCGACCCAGAGAAAGGCATAGCAATCCTCGAAGACATCCACCAAGGCGAATGCGGCCACCATGCCGCCTCCAGGGCGCTCATCGCCAAGGCCTTCCACCATGGATTCTTCTGGCCGACTGCTTTGGAGGATGCCAAGGAACTAGTCAAACACAGCAAAGGGTGCCAAGTCTTCGGCTCCAAGCAACACCTGCTGGCTTCTGCACTCAAGACCATCCCCATCACTTGGCCTTTTGCCGTCTGGGGGCTGGACATGGTCGGCCCATTCAAGACGGCACGCGGCAGCATGACACATCCGCTTGTCGTCGTGGACAAATTTACCAAGTGGATTGAAGCAAAGCCGATCAAGAAACTGAATGGGCCGACTGCTGTGACATTCATTGCAGACATTACAACCCGGTATGGTGTACCACACAGCATCATCACGGACAACGGCAAAAAATTTTCCAAGGGAGAACTGGCACGTTTCTGCGCAACACAGGGCATCCGACTGGACTTAGCATCCGTTGCCCACCCGCTGTCAAACGGCCAAGTCGAGCGAGAAAATGGCCTCATCCTCTCCAGCATCAAGCCCCGACTGGTCATGCCACTAGACCATTCGGCCGGCTGCTGGCTCGACGAGCTACCGGTCATCCTCTGGAGTCTGCGCACTGCCCCAAACAAGTCAACCGGCTTCACCCCCTTCTTCCTTGTATATGGTGCCGAGGCTGTCATCCCAACTGACATCGAGTTCGACTCACCTCGGGTCACCATGTACACAGAGGCGGAGGCTAAGGAAGCAAGAGAAGACGGTGTCGACTTGCTGGAAGAAAGCCGGCTGTTAGCCCTCAGCCGGTCCGCCATCAACCAGCAAGGTCTACGCCGTTACCACAATCGGAGGGTCAAGCCAAGAGCTTTCCAAGAGGGAGACCTTGTGCTCCGGCTGATACAGCGAACAACCGGCCAGCACAAGCTCTCGGCCCCTTGGGAAGGCCCCTTCGTCATCAGCCGGGCTCTGCGAAATGACTCATATGACCTAATCGACGCGCAGAAGCCGACGGCACGCAAGAGAGACGACTCCGGCAGGGAGTCGGAGCGCCCGTGGAACGCCAATCTTCTTCGAAGATTTTAGAGTTGAAATGCAGTATGTATCACGCTACCTTTTGTATTAAGTATGAGACAACGGGCACTGGCGATGACACCGTCTTGGGCTCCACGGTGATCTCCATCCTGCCGCTCTGCCGGTCTTGGTCTCGTTGCACTGAAATGGCAACCTTTGCCTGATGCCTTGGTACTCTGCGTTTGTGCTTGCCCCCTTTGCACCAAAGAGGAAACAAGGATAAACCGCCGTCTATTGACCCGGCCTGACTATAAGTCATTACATCAACCCGGTGTTTCTTAACCCGTCGTAGCTTTCAACTATCAGTTGTTAGCACATAATCAATTATGAACCGGTGTTTCTTAGCCCGGTCTGGCATTGACTATAAATTGCGAGGATGATCATCCGGTGTTTATCATAACCCGGCATGGCTTATTATACACCAGCACAGCATGCCGGGAGTTATCAACACTCAAGATTTGGGTTATCACCCTTACTACAAAAGTTGGTAAACCAACGATGTGATTCAATATCATAGGTATGATGTATTTCATATTTCATTGTTTTACAGCCTTGGTTATAAAACTCTGGCTCTATATTAGGTATCATAACCCGTCCAGTGGTAAACCGCGAGGGCAATTTTAAGTTTCTCAAATGCAGAAAACAGGATTGCATAAAGCTGTTAAAGATCATAATCAGACATTGCATATCATGAAATATTGATAGTTTCAGAAGAGTGGCTATGCACGATGGCATAACAGACCAAGTGTTTTAAGCTAGCCTATTACAAGGAGCTTTAACTGCCCAAAAGGATAATTTTTTCTCGTACGGAGGACGGTGCACAAACGATAAATCGGATTCCGGATCATGACTACTCTTCTGCTTCATGAGAAGGTTGCGGATCATCCTGCGCCTGTTCATCATCCGCCTCCCCGTCCACTGGCTGGAAGTCAATGGTTGCCCAGACAATTCCAGACAAAGTTGGAAGACAGCTTTATTGCTTATAAGATCTACCGGTTTAACATCAAGGGCATAAGTGTGCTTACGGATTGGCGGGATTAGATTTTGGGCTTCATAAACCGACGCATCAATCCGTCTGTTGTCAACATCATAGATGGACCGGTGGAATGACAAATTTGTCTCTTCAGCCAATCTACTTGCAATCGGGCGCATCTCTTTTGCCAAGGATTTAAGGGCATCATTGTCAAACTCCGACCCGTCTTCTTTTTGGCTAGGATAGCCATTTCCAATGTCTTTCGGATCAAGATCAGCTATCCAAGCCTTAGCCCAAATTAGTGCAGATAAAGCGCCAGCCCTTGCAGCAGATCTCTTCACCTCTTCTAGCTGGGCAAGTGTCATGGATAGTTTGGCCAATGTGTCCTTGATTAAGGTCGGCGGCGGTTTATTGTACGAGGCTGTGCATATGACTCGTTGAGCGCCCGTATATAGCTGCTCTATCAAGGTATAGGCAGCCTTCAATTTCTTGTGTATATCTGAACCAAGATGGGCAACACAACTACCTAAATGGTTACAACATTGTTGTTAAAACGGCGGTTTCAAGGATGATTAAGTATGGTTCATTATAAGGCTACTTACCAAAGATGGCAGAAGTCATAGCATTAATCTGCCGCTTTAAACCAGTCAGCTCTTCTGCCACCGGTTTAAGTGCCGCTTCAGCATCCTCCGCCCATTTCAGCAAAGTGGCTTTTTTAGTCTCCCAGTCTACCCACTCGCATTTGAAGCCATCTTTCAATTGTTGAATGGCTGTTAAAGCGCCCTTCAATTAATCTTTGGCTTTGGGTGTTTCGGCTTGCTGGGACTTGATGTTTTCCTGGAGGTCGGCGATTTGAGAATCTTTGTTGATTAAGTCATCCTGCAAAAGACAGACAGTAAATGGGTAATACTTTTTTCAAAGTCCCAAGCACATAACAAGTTACACACTTGGCACTTGGGGGCTAATGCGGATTGCTTCTTCTTAACTGATATTTTAAGTTATATACTTGGCACTTGGGGGCTAATGCATATTGGATCAATTCAAGGTTATCAAACTTCTCAGCAAGCCGGATAATATCAATAACTGAAAAGAAATTCTGATGTGTGAACCAGACTTTCCTAAAGGAAAAAACCGGTCTATAGGGGCTACACAGGCAAAGTCCAATCTTCTCTTACAAGTCCCGGTTTACGTTAACATCAATAAACCGGCCCTTGGGGGCTACTGGAGTTAATAATCGAAGCAGATTCTAAGGGAAAAGGACTTATGCAAAGGGACAAATGTTTACCTCATATCGCTCTTTAATCAAGTTTACTAAACCGGCTTCATAATCACGACTTGTATACAGCCGGTTCAATATCTAGAATGGATGTCCTAAGCATTGAGATGAGCATATCTTGACAGATCAGTTTTCTATTGGGGATCGTTGCAGAAATTCAAAATTTTCTACGCATCACCAAGATCAATTTATGGAGTAACTAGCAACGAGAGAGAGGGGAGTGCATCTTCATACCCTTGAAGATCGCAATGCGGAAGTGTTGCAAGAACGCGGTCGGTGGAGTCATTCACTAAGCAATTCAGATCGCGGCCGAATCTGATCTAAGCACCGAACAACGGTGCCTCCGCGTTCAACACACATACAGCCCAGGGACTTCTCCTCCTTCTTCCAGCAAGGGGAGAGGAGAAGTTGAGGGAGAGCTCCGGCAGCACGACGGCGTGGTGGTGGAGCTTGCAGTTCTCCGGCAGAGCTTCGCCAAGCACTACTACGGAGGAGGAGGTGTTGGGGAGGGAGAGGGATGCGCCAGGGGAAGGGGTGAAGCTCCCATGCGCCTCCCCACTATATATAGGGGTGGAGGGGGGCTGGTTTCTTGCCCTCCAAGTCCATTGGTGCGTTGGCAAAGGTGGGAGGAAAGAAATCCCATCATTTCCTTCCCCACCGATTGTTATCCCCCTTTTTTAGGGATCTTGATCTTATCCCTTCGGGATATGATCTTATTCCTTCTAAGGGGGGATCTTGGTGCGCCTTGACCAGGGGTGTGGGGCCTTGCCACCACTACCCACGTTCATGTGGGTCCCCCCATGCTGGTGGGCCCCACTACGGAACCTTCTAGAACCTTCCTGGTACAATATCGAAAAATCCCAAACATTTTTCGGTGGCCTAAATAGGACTTCCCATATACAAATCTTTACCCCAGACCATTCCAGAACTCCTCGTGACGTCCGGGATCTCATCCGGGACTCCGAACAACATTTGGTAACTGCACACTAATTCCCGTAACAACTCTAGCGTCACAGAACCTTAAGTGTGTAGACCCTACGGGTTCGGGAATCATGCAGACATGACCGAGACAGCTCTCTGGCCAATAACCAACAGCGGGATCTGGATACCCATGTTGGCTCCCATATGTTCCACGATGATCTCATCGGATGAACCACGATGTCAAGGATTCAAGCAATCCCATATACAATTCCCTTTGTCAATCGGTACGTTACTTGCCCGAGATTCGATCGTCGGTATCCCAATACCTCGTTCAGTCTCATTACCGGCAAGTCACTTTACTCGTTCCGTAATGCATGATCCCATGACTAACTACTTAGTCACATTGAGCTCATTATGATGATGCATTACCGAGTGGGCCCAGAGATACCTCTCCGTCACACGGAGTGACAAATCCCAGTCTCGATTCCTGCCAACCCAACAGACACTTTCGGAGATACCCGTAGTGCACCTTTATAGCCACCCAGTTACGTTGTGACATTTGGCACACCCAAAGAATTCCTATGGTACCCGGGAGTTGCACAATCTCATGGTCTAAGGAAATGATACTTGACACTAGAAAAGCTTTTAGCAAACGAACTACACGATCTTGTGCAATGCTTAGGATTGGGTCTTTTCCATCACATCATTCTCCTAATGATGTGATCCCGTTATCAATGACATCCAATGTCCATGGTCAGGAAAACATAACCATCTATTGATTAACGAGCTAGTCAACTAGAGGCTCACTAGGGACATGTTGCGGTCTATGTATTCACACATGTATTACGGTTTCCAGTTAATACAATTATAGCATGAACAATAGACAATTATCATGAACAAGGAAATATAATAATAACCATTTTATTATTGCCTCTAGGGCATATTTCCAACAGTCTCCCACTTGCACTAGAGTCAATAATCTAGTTCACATCATTGTGTGATTGCAATGAATTCAACAACCATTGGTTTGATCATATCTCGCTTGTGAGAGAGGTTATTAGTCAACGGGTCTGAATATTTCAGATCCGTGTGTGCTTTACAAATCTCTATGTCATCTTCTAGATGCAGCTACCACACGCTATTTGGAACTATTCCAAATAACTGCTCTACTATACGAATCTGGTTTACTACTCAGAGTCATCCGGATTAGTGTCAAAGTTTGCATCGACGTAACCCTTTACGACGAACTCTTTTACCACCTCCATAATCGAGAAAATTCCTTAGTCCACTAGTTACTAAGGATAAGTTTGACCGCTATCATGTGATCCATTCCTGGATCACTCTTGTACCCCTTGATTGACTTCATGGCAAGGCACACTTCGGGTGCGGCACACAGCACAACATACTATAGAGCCTACGTCTAAAGCATAGGGGACGACCTTCGTCCTTTCTCTCTCTTCTGCCGTGGTCAGATCTTGAGTCTTACTCAATGCTCACACCTTATAACACAGCCAACAACTCCTTCTTTGCTGATTTGTTTGAACTCCTTCAAAATCTTGTCACAGTATGTATTCATTTGAAAGTACTATTAAGCATTTTTATCTATCCTTATAGATCTTGATGCTCAACATTCAAGTAGCTTAATCCAGGTTTTCCATTGAAAAACACCTTTCAAACAACCCTATATGCTTTCCAGAAATTCTACATCATTTCCGATCAACAATATGTCAACAACATATACTCATCAGAAATTCTATAGTGCTCCCACTCACTTCTTTGGAAATACAAGTTTCTCATAAACTTTGTATAAACCCAAAATCTTTGATCATCTCATCAAAGCGTATATTCCTTCTCCGAGATGCTTACTCCAGTCCTTAGAAGGATTACTGGAGCTTTGCATACTTGTTAGCATCTTTCAGGATTGACAAAACCTTCTTGTTGTATCACATAGAACCTTTCCTCAAGAAAATCGTCGAGGAAACAATGTTTTGACATCCTATCTGCAAGATTTCATAAATAATGCATCAACTACTAACATAATTCCAACAAACTCTTAGCATCGCTATGAGTGAGAAAGTCTCATCGTAGTCAACTCCTTGAACTTGTCGGAAAACATCTTAGCGACAAGTAGAGCTTTCTTAATGGTGACACTTACCATCATTGTTTGTCTTCCTTTTAAAATCCATTTGTACTCAAAAGCCTTATGACCATCGAGTAGTTCTCCCAAAGTCTATACTTTGTTTTCATACATGGATCCTCTCTCGGATTTTATGGCCTTGAGCCATTCATCGGAATCCGGGCCCACCATCGCTTCTCCACAGCTCGTAGGTTCATTGTTGTCTAGCAACATGACCTCCAAGACAAGATTACCATACCACCCCAAAGCAGTATGCGTCCTTGTCAACCTACGAGGTTTGGTAGTGACTTGATCCGAAGTTTCATGATCACTATCATCAGCTTCCACTTCAACTGGTGTACGCGCCACAGGAACAACTTCATGTGCCCCCCTACAGATTGGTTGAAGTGATGGTTCAATAACCTCATCAAGTCTCCACCATCCTCCCACTCAATTCTTTCAAGAGAAACTTTTCCTCGAGAAAGGACCCGTTTCTAGAAACAATCACTTTTGCTTCCGGATCTGAAATAGGAGGTATACCCAACTTTTTTGGGTGTCCTATGAAGATGCATTTATCCGCTTTGGGTTTGAGCTTATCAGGCTAAAACTTTTCCACATAAGCTTCGTAGCCCCAAACTTTTAAGAAATGACAACTTAGGTTTCTCTAAACCATAGTTCATACGTTGTCATCTCAACGGAATTACGTGGTGCCCTATTTAAAGTGAATGCAGTTGTCTCTAATGCCTAACCCATAAACGATAGTGGTAATTCGATAAGAGACATCATGGTATGCACCATATCCAATAGGGTGCAGCTGTGATGTTCGGACACACCATCACACTATGGTGTTCCAGGCGGTATTAGTTGTGAAACAATTTCCACAATGTCTTAATTGTATACCAAACTCATAACTCAGATATTCATCTCTATGATCATATCATAGGCATCTTATCCTTTTGTCACGATGATCTTCTACTTCACTCTGAAATTACTTGAACCTTTCAATAATTCAGACTTGTGTTTCATCAAGTAAATATACTCAACATCTACTCAAATCATCTGTGAAGTAAGAACATAATGATATCCACTGTGTGCCTCAGCACTCATTGGACTACACACATCAAAATGTATTACTTCCAAAAAGTTGCTTTCTTGTTCCATCTCACTGAAAATGAGGCATTTTAGTCATCTTGCCCATGTGGTATGATTTGCATGTCTCAAGTGATTCAAAATCAAGTGAGTCCAAATGATCCATCTGCATGGAGTTTCTTCATGTGTAGATACCAATAGACATGGTTTGCATGTCTCAAACTTTTCAAAAACGAGTGAGTCCAAAGATCCATCAACATGGAGCTTCTTCATGCATTTTTATACCAATATGACTCAAATGGCAGTGCCACAAGTAGGTGGTACTATCATTACTATCTTATATCTTTTGGCATGAACATGTGTATCACTACGATCGAGATTCAATAAACCATTCATTTTAGGTGCAAGACCATTGAAGGTACTATTAAAAAAATAGAGTAACCATTATTCTCCTTAAATGAATAATCGTATTACAATAAACATTTTCCAATCATGTCTATGCTCAATGCAAACACCAAATAACCATTATTTAGGTTTAACACCAATCTCGATGGTAGAGGGAGCATGCGATGCTTGATCACATCAACCTTGGAAACACTTCCAACACATATCGTCATCTCACCTTTAGCTAGTCTCCGTTTATTCCACAGCTTTTATTTTGAGTTACTAACACTTAGCAACCAAACCTGTATCTAATACCCTGGTGCTACTAGGAGTACTAGTAAAGTACACATTAATATAATGTATATCCAATATACTTCTATCGACCTTGCCAGCCTTCACATCTACCAAGTATCTAGGGTAGTTCTACTTCAGTGACCGTTCCCTCATTATAGAAGCACTTAGTCTCGGGTTTGGGTTCAACCTTGGGTTTCTTCACTAGAGGAGCAACTGATTTGCCGTTTCATGAAGTATCCCTTCTTGCCCTTGCCCTTCTTGAAACTAGTGGTTTTACTAACCATCAACAATTGATGCTCCTACTTGATTTCTACTTTCGCGGTGTCAAACATCGCAAATAGCTCAAGGATCATCATATCTATCCCTGATATGTTATAGTTCATCACGAAGCTCTAGTAGCTTGATGGTAGTGACTTCGGAGAACCATCACTATCTCATCTGGAAGATTAACTCCCACTCGATTCAAGGAATTGTATTACTTAGACAATCTGAGCACATGCTCAACGATTGAGCTTTTCTCCCATAGTTTGCACGCTAAGAAACTTGTCAGAGGTCTCACACCTCTTGACGTGGGCAGGAGCCTGAAATCCCAATTTCAGCTCTTGGAACATCTCATATGTTCTGCGACATTTAAAAAAATGTCTTTGGTGCCTCAATTCTAAACCATTTAACATCACGCACTGAACTATCAAGTAATCATCAAAATGTGTATGTCAGATGTTCACAACATCCACAGACGACGCTTGAGGTTCAGCACAATTGCTACTATCAACTTTCAACTAAATTTTCTCTAGGAACATATCTTAAATAGTAGAAGTAACGCGTAAGCTACGACATAATTTGCAAAGACCTTTTGGCTATGTTCATGATAATTAAGTTCATCTGATTATTTAATGAACTCCCACTTAGATAGACATCCCTCTAGTCATCTAAGTGATACATGATTTGAGTCAACTAGGTCGTGTCCGATCATCACGTGAGACGGACTAGTCATCATCGGTGAACATATTCATGTTGATCGCATCTGCTATATGACTTCATTTCGACCTTTTGGTCTCTTGTGTTCCGAGGCCATGTCTGTACATGCTAGGCTCGTCAAGTCAACCTAAGTGTTTTGCACGTGTAAATCTGGCTTACACCCGTTGTATGTGAATGTTAGAATCTATCACACCCGATCATCACGTGGTGCTTCGAAACAACGAACCTTCGCAACGGTGCACAGTTAGGGTAACACTTTCTTGAAATTTTATGAGGGATCATCTTATTTATGCTACCGTCATTCCAAGCAAATAAGATGCAAAAACATGATAAACATCTCATGCAATAAAATAGTGACATGATATGGCCAATATCATTTTGCTCCTTTTGATCTCCATCTTTGGGGCGCCATGATCATCATCGTCACCGGCATGACACCATGATCTCCATCATCATGATCTCCATCATCGTGTCTTCATGAAGTTGCACTAGTAGAAAAGGGGCCAATGGTCCAGGCCGGTCCAGCCCATTAGTCCCGGTTCAATCCAGAACCGGGAACAATGGGGGCATTGGACCCGGTTCGTTGGCCCCAGGGGCCGGTAGGGCCATGTGGGCCATTGGTCCCGGTTCATCTGGACCTATTGGTCCCGGTTGGTGGGACGATCCAGGACCAATGGCCCTCGCTCCTGGCCCACCACCATTGGTCCCAGTTGGTGGCCTGAACCGGGACCAAAGGACGGCCATTAGTCCCGGTCCATTCCACCAACCGGGACTAAAGGGTTGGTCCTCGTTGCGGCCAAAGTTTAGTCCCACCTCGCCAACCGAAGGGGAATCAGACCGGTTTATAAGCCCCTCCCTCTCTGCCTTATTGAGCTCCTCTGAAAATGAAAATAGATGCCCTTATATAGGGAATTTAGCCTAAATTCATACGAATTTCTCTTGAAATTTGTTATGAATTTAAGTTGAATTTCCTCTATAAGCGCATCTATGCTCATTTCTGAGTAGTTTTTTATATAGTTTTTTTTCTTTTCTGCTATATTCATTTTTTTCTTTTTATTTCTAAGTTGTAATAAGTTATTAAAAATAAGCATCTATGCTCATTTTTTTGTAAAGTTAATCATAACTATTTTTTCCTCTATTTATTTTTGAATTGTAATAAGTCATTAAAAATAAGCATCTATGCACATATTTTAGTAAAGTTAATCACAACTATTTTTTCTTCTTTTCATTTCTGAGTTGTAATAAGTCATTAAAAATAAGCATCTATGCTCCTTTTTTTAGTAGAGTTAATCACAACTATTTTTTGCTTCTATTCATTTCTGAGTAGTTTCCTATATAGTTTTTTTTTCTTTTCTGCTATATTTATTTTTTTCTTTTTATTTCTGAGTTGTAATAAGTCATTAAAAATAAGCATCTATGCTCATTTTTTAGTACAGTTAATCACAACTATTTCTTGCTTCTATTCATTTCCGAGTAGTTTTCTATATAGTTTTTTTTCTTTTCTGCTATTTTTTTTATTTCTGAGTTGTAATAAGTCATTAAAAATAAGCATCTATGCTCATTTTTTAGTACAGTTAATCACAACTATTTTTTGCTTCTATTCATTTGTGAGTAGTTTTCTATATAGTTTTTGTTTTCTTTTCTGCTATATTTATTTTTTTCTTTTTATTTCTGAGTTGTAATAAGTCATTAAAAATATGCATCTATGCTCATTTTTTAGTAAAGTTCATCATAACTATTTTTTCTTCTATTTATTTTTGAATTGTAATAAATTATTAAAAATAAGCATCTATGCTCATATTTTAGTAAAGTTAATCACAACTATTTTTACTTCTTTTTATTTCTGAGTTGTAATAAGTCATTAAAAATAAGCATCTATGCTCCTTTTTTAGTACAGTTAATCACAACTATTTTTTGCTTCTATTCATTTCTGAGTAATTTTCTATATAGTTTTTTTTTCTTTTCTGCTATATTTATTTTTTTATTTCTGAGTTGAAATAAGTCATTAAAAATAAGCATCTATGCTCATTTTTTAGTACAGTTAATCACAACTATTTTTTGCTTCTATTCATTTCTGAGTAGTTTTTTATATAGTTTTTTTCCTTTTCTGCTATATTTATTTTTTTCTTTTTATTTCTGAGTTGTAATAAGTCATTAAAAATAAAAAAGAGGCACAATGCTTGTTAATTTGCTTCAAGCCTTTCGGAATAGTGTCAATTGCACTACACATAGCTCTGTGCAGTCTACCGTATTCCTCAAGGCTTGAAGCTAACCAACGTGCAGGACCATTGAGCCTCTTCGTCATCGTCTCTGCACTCAGGGCTTATAAACAGCTGCGAGTGCCTCTCGCTTGGCGAGGTGGCACTAAAAAAACAGCTGCAGGAAGAATCAACAAAAAATAGCTGCAGAAAATAAAAAAGTAGTTAGACGGGTCCATTGGTACCGGTTGGTGGCATCAACCGGTTCCAATGCCACTCTTTGGTCCCGGTTAGTGGAACCAACCGGGACGAATGCCGCTCTTTAGTCCCGGTTGGAGCCACCAACCGGGACCAAAGGTCTTCGTTTCCCGCCCTTTGGGCTGCTGAAAATAGGCCTTTGGTCCCGGTTGGTGGTACCAACCGGGACTAAAGGGGGCATTGGTCCCGGTTGGTGCCACGAACCGGGACCAAAGCCTTTGTTATATATACAGCACTTAGCGCGACTTCGATCTCTCCTGCTCCACTCCCGTCGCCGCGCGTCTCCCTGCCGCCACCTCGCCGTCGCCGCCCCGCCCCGATGCCGTCATCGCCCCGCGCTGCCCCGCCCAGCCCCGCCCTGCGTCGTCGCCGCCCACGAGCCCCGCACAACACGCCCGCGCCGCCTTGACGTCGTCGCCGCCCCGCTCTGCACCTCGTTGTCGCCTTTGCCATCGCCTTCGCCGGTCGTACGTGAGCACCTTGCCGTTGCCATCGCCGGCCGTACGTCGGCCACCGTCATTTTTTTGTTAGATTAATTAGATTTTTTTGTTAGGTTAGATGTGTAGTAATTTAGATATGTAGTTCATAGATTTTTTTGTTAGATTAGATTTTTTGTTAGATTAGATGTGTAGTAATTAATTTGTTTATATTATGTTAGATTTTTTGTTAGATTAATTAGATTTTTTTTGTTAGATTAGATGTGTAGTAATTTAGATATGTAGTTCATAGATTTTTTTGTTAGATTAGATTTTTTTTGTTAGATTAGATGTGTAGTAATTAATTTTGTTCATAGAATTTTAATGATTTTTTTGTTCATAGTATTTAGAAAAAGGAAAAAAATAAGAAGTAGTTTATATATAGTTGAACTAGCTAGTTGATTTAGTAAACTAATTTATTTTACTATATATAGAAGTAGTTTGTTTTTAGTAAGTACTACTTATTTATTTATAGTAAGTGCTTAATTAGTAGTTGAACTAGATAGTTGATTTAATTAATAAAACTACTTTTATTTAACTATATATAGAAGTAGTTCCCGCATCGACGTCGGCGATGCCTATCCCGCATCCTCGTCATCGTCGACTCGGCGGTGGAGGCCTGCTTGATCAGGGCCATGTTCGGGACTGGGCTCCGCCGGGCTGGTATTGGGACGTGCTACCTTCCGGGGGACGTAGGTTGGTGAGGAGGCAGCCCGTTGTTGACCCGATCCTTGTTTGGTGGCGGTCGCGTGGGCCAGTGATAGTGGTGAGGCATCCGGACACCGCGGAGGTGGTACGTCACCGTGTCAGCGAGGAGGACGAGCACGTCTGTCGCTACATGGTTGCATTGGAGGGCAGGTTCGACAATACCTGGCAGGTTCTTCAGGGATCTCACTGGAGCTATGATCCTGTGATGGTTCCTTATCTTTGGGTGTCCATCGCCCGCGTCGATACCCGTCGGGCGCTACGGTTCTAGTTGTATTAGTGATAATATTCGACGATGTACGGACACCAAGAGATGATGTACTTTTGCTTATAATTATTGAATACATGCTAATTTGAATACTATACTTTCTTTTATGATTTGGTTTTGCTTATTTTATGATTTGGTTTTGCTTATTGAATGCTAATATTGGATAAGTTCTCCTTCATTCCCGTGTGCTAGACAATTTGATATAATAATGCATTCGGGAATGAAAGGAGGAGCTACGTACATCGATCATCGATAGTCAACCCGTGATTAATAATAATGATCTAGTGTAATATTTGAATTATGAACGTAGGCCGGAAATGTCGTACTAATCGGACAACGAAAACCGCCCGGGGGAGTGCGACTGGTGCCACGGCGACCGAGGTATCTGCGACAGGTTCATTGAGCTGGACGAAGATCGGCGCTTCAGCATTAAGCTCGAGGAGACCTGCGATGTTCATACGGTACGCAACAACGACAATAGTTTTTTTCGTAATTAAGCACGACTTCAACTATTTTAACGTGTATTTTTCATCTTTTCCAATTCGAATAGCTTATCCCATGCTTTGCAAGACGCTATGTCTTGGAGATTATGGGTTTTGAAGACCATGAAAGTTTCGAAACCAAAAAAATTATCCTAAGTACCCATCATGGTGTGGATTTTCAAGTAAAGTTGTACAATGCTCAGTGTAACCCATTTTGGTTGCAAAAATTGGGAAGCACTTTGCAAGATGTATGGTCTTGATGAGGGTATGCTTGTCACCATGGATCTTGGTGATCCTATAATCGAGCAAGAGAGACCTTCGATTTGGGTCCTTGTGGATACACCTCCAATTCTTCCCCCATGTGAGCTTAACATAGTTATTAAGTAATTTATATTGTTTATTTCAAAATATATAGTTGACAACTTATCTCCATTGACAGCTTATTTTCATTCTTCAAAGAATGTGCGGAAGATGGTAGACAGAACCTACTACACCGAAGGCTCCGAATTAACTTATCAGGAGAAAAATCATCTGGTCGGATTTTGTACTGATCTTGAGAATTATAATATCTACAATCAAACTCTTCAACATTATGGTCAATACGTGCCACTAGTGCACGTGTTGAACTATGGTAACTACCATGGAGATACCCTGGTAAGATTAGTTTTTACTATTACAACATCCGTGCATCTTTTTGCACACTTCTAAAACTAGTACATCATTGCTAACTACGACGTTATTACTATGTTTTGCAACAGATAATCCCGAATGATTGTGTGCCTCATCTGATGTATAAGCATGGTAGCCTTCATGTTTTGAACATACAACCAGGTCGTCCTACGACTCTCAACTGTCCATACCGGGTTTCTAAATGAAGTGGATACATAACAATCAAAGAATGGAAAAATTGTATGGACAGTCGTAAGGAGCTTCTTGGAAGCAATAAGCAGCGAAGGGCAAGAATTGGAGACAGGATGACCGCCATTCTTCATAATGGAGAGTCAGGGTCTATATTGTTTTATGCTATTTTACCTTAAGGGTGTTTAGGTCCAACCTGATACTGATGATCATGTGCTAAGAACAATTATGTAGGGTTGGGTTCGATGACTATGAGGATGATGATCGCATGACTTATTATTAATAACGAGTAGAAGTTGTATGATGATGCATGATTAGTAGGACTTGTTATTATATATGATGATGTATGATGCGAGCATGCATGAGCATGTTATATTAGCGGTTGAAATGAACATAGCAGCATTGTTGATAAACCAAGGATGAAGATATAAGAGAGGACACTTCTCTCTATTAGCTAGCTAATAACAACCTAAAAATAACCCCCAAAACCCTAAAGCAGCCACTTTTGTAAAAAAACATGGACTTTTGGTCCCGGTTGGAGCCACCAACCGGGACCAAAGGCCCCCTGACTGGGCTCGGCGCACAGGGCCATGTGGATGCACATTGGTCCCGGTTCGTGTTTGAACCAGGACTAATGGGTGGAGGTATTAGTAACGACCCATTAGTCCCGGTTCATGAACCGGGACTAAAGGCCCTTACGAACCGGGACTATTAGGTGTTTTTCTACTAGTGTTGTCTCGCCAACTATTACTTCTACTACTATGGCTAACGGTTTAGCAATAAAGTAAAGTAATTACATGGCGTTATTCAATGACATGCAGGTCATACAATAAATTAAGACAACTCCTATGGCTTCTGCCGGTTGTCATACTCATCGACATGCAAGTCGTGATTCATATTACAAGAACATGATCAATCTCATACATCACATATATTTCATTCATCACATCCTTTGGCCATATCACATCACACGACATATGCTGCAAAAACAAGTTAGACGTCCTCTAATTGTTGTTGCAAGTTTTTACGTGGCTGCTATAGGTTTCTAGCAAGAACGTTTCTTACCTACGCCAAAACCACAACGTGATATGCCAATTGCTATTTACCCTTCATAAGGACCCTTTTCATCGAATCCGATCCGACTAAAGTGGGAGATACAGACACCTGATAGCCACCTTATGCAACTAGTGCATGTCAGTCGGTGGAACCTGTCTCATGTAAGCGTACGTGTAAGGTCGGTCCGGGCCGCTTCATCCCACGATGCCGCCGAATCAAGATAAGACTAGTAGTGTCAAGTAAATTGACAAAATCGACGCCCACAACAACTTGTGTTCTACTCGTGCATAGAAACTACGCATAGACCTAGCTCATGATGTCACTGTTGGGGATCATTGCAGAAATTCAAAATTTTCTACGCATCACCAAGATCAATCTATGGAGTAACTAGCAACGAGAGAGAGGGGAGTGCATCTTCATACCCTTGAAGATCGCGATGCGGAAGCATTGCAAGAACGCGGTCGGTGGAGTCGTTCACTAAGCAATTCAGATCGCGGCCGAATCTGATCTAAGCACCGAACAATGGTGCCTCCGCGTGTTCAACACACGTACATCCCCGGGACGTCTCCTCCTTCTTGATCCAGCAAGGGGAGAGGAGAAGTTTAGGGAGAGATCCGGCAGCACAACCGCGTGGTGGTGGAGCTTGCAGTTCTCCGGCAGAGCTTCGCCAAGCACTACGGAGGAGGAGGAGGTGTTGGGGAGGGAGAGGGCTGCGCCAGGGGAAGGGGTGAAGCTCCCATGCGCCTCCCCACTATATAAAGGGGTGAAGGGGGCTGGTTTCTTGCCCTCCAAGTCCATTGGGGCGTTGGCAAAGGTGGGAGGAAAGAAATCCCATCATTTCCTTCCCCACCGATTGTTATCCCCCTTTTTTAGGGATCTTGATCTTATCCCTTCGGGATATGATCTTATTCCTTCTAAGGGGGGATCTTGATGCGCCTTGACCAGGGGTGTGAGGCCTTGCCCCCACTACCCACGTTCATGTGGGTCCCCCCATGCAGGTGGGCCCCACTCCAAAACCTTCTAGAACCTTCCCGGTACAATACCGAAAAATCCCAAACATGTTCTGGTGGCCAAAATAGGACTTCCCATATATAAATCTTTACCTACGGACCATTCTGGAACTCCTCGTGACGTCTGGGATCTCACCCGGGACTCCAAACAACATTCGGTAACTGCACACTAATGCCGATAACAACTCTAGCGTCACCGAACCTTAAGTGTGTAGACCCTACGGGTTCAGGAATCATGCAGACATGACCGAGACAGCTCTCTGGCCAATAACAAACAGCGGGATCTGGAAACCCATGTTGGCTCCCACATGTTCCACGATGATCTCATCGAATGAACCACGATGTCAAGGATTCAAGCAATCCCGTATACAATTCCCTTTGTCAATCGGTATGTTACTTGCCTGAGATTCGATCGTCGGTATCCCAATACCTTGTTCAATCTCATTATCGGCAAGTCACTTTACTCGTTCCGTAATGCTTGATCCCGTGATTAACTACTTAGTCACATTGAGCTCATTATCATGATGCATTACCGAGTGGGCCCAGAGATACCTCTCCGTCACACGGAGTGACAAATCCCAGTCTCGATTCGTGCCAACCCAACAGACACTTTCGGAGATACCCGTAGTGCACCTTTATAGCCACCCAGTTACGTTGTGACGTTTGGCACAACCAAAGCATTCCTACGGTATCAGGGAGTTGCACAATCTCATGGTCTAAGGAAATGATACTTGACATCAGAAAAGCTTTTAGCAAACGAACTACACGATCTTGTGCAATGCTTAGGATTGGGTCTTTTCCATCACATCATTCTCCTAATGATGTGATCCCGTTATCAATGACATCCAATGTCCATTGCCAGGAAACCATAACCATCTATTGATCAACGAGCTAGTCAACTAGAGGCTCACTAGGGACATGTTGTGGTCTATGTATTCACACATGTATTACGGTTTCCAGTTAATACAATTATAGCATGAACAATAGACAATTATCATGAACATGGAAATATAATAATAACCATTTTATTATTGCCTCTAGGGCATATTTCCAACATTTTCCACTTGACTTTTTCCACGGCAGAAAATTCTTCTTTGGCACTATGCTTTGATAAAGCGACAGGGTTGCTAGTAGTAGTGTGGCCAAAGCCTGTAATCACCACGTCATCTGTCGTGCCATCAACAATCTTGTCTGGGCTTGGTGGATCGGTAGCTGGGCTTGGTGGATCGGCAACTGGGCTTGGTGGATCGGCAGCTGGGCTTGGCGGATCAGCATGATGACTAGTTGTATTAACTTCTGGCGGATCAACGAAAGTATCCTGACCGTGCGGTACCGGATCATCCAGAGCAATGTCAGTGTTTTGGTCAATAGCTTCTGAGATTCTCTACGGTTCAGTAGCTGGGCTATCATCAGTTGGTATAGCCAGCTTGGCTTTCTTGCTAAGTCTGGCTTTGGGACTGAAAAGAATAAAATACAGAGATTAGTATAATAAACCAGAGCAAGGCATAAAAATAAGTCTACTATGCTTACCTAGGAACGGTCTTGAGTGGAGGCATCTATGTGGTTGATCAATCGCCGGAGGATGAATTGGAAGTTCCCTGATAATTCAAATCAGACGGATTAAGTGGATATCGGAAGTAACCTGCCTTCCAATAAAATATATTAGAAGTACAAGAGACCTCTTAACGATGCTTGTAAGTCGGGGAATATGGTAAACCGGCAAAGGTAACCACTTGTCCACGGTGTCGGGTTGTGCAGCGAGCTTCTTGCTGCTGTGTCTTCAAAGAAAAGTGCAGATCCAAATGAGCAAGCGGGTGTGAATGTTTTACTTTCCAGACTGCTCGATGATGTTTTGGTACTAGCACATGATTTGAATCGGAGGATAGAACAATTACCTTTGCATCACCAGCGTGGCTAGCTTCCGTATCATCCTGATAATAATCATTGTCAATGAGGTGTATGAAAAAAGAACCAAGAGAATCTAATTCTACCTCTGAGTCTGGGTCATCAAGCTCTTCGTCATTTGGCAAATTATAGGGCTCGGCGGTTTTCTTCTTTGCTGGCTTCTTTACAGCCTTAGTCTTGCTGCGGGGTGCTCTGGACGGTTTATCTTGTGATTTCTTCTGCCAGAACGGATCATCGCCCTGCACAGTTGGATAGTAGATTATAAAGGAATATGTGAGAAAGGCCGGATTAAGGTAAAAATGAGGCAATTCTTAAAGTTGGCGGTTTCTTGGAGGCATAGAAGGGGCTAAGCCCTACTCTGCTGCATAGATCCACCGGTTCATCGAGTATTTTCTTAACAGATTCAGTCACTTCATCCTTTGTTAGCTGAATATCAATATGACGTTGAGGATCTTTCAAATTCCCTGTGTACTCGCACATTAAACCAGGATGCCAGCTTAAAGGCAGAATGCTCCAAGATATCCAGCAGCGGACGAAGTCAACACCTGTTAAACCGTTTGCCATGAAGGCTCTGAGTTTTGAGAGCTGTGGTGCATAGTGGGATCGTTCCTTGACAGTCAGCCTCTGAGGGAACGGATGAGTTTTGGTAAGCCGATATGCACGATAACCCAATAGAGGATTTTCATTGTCTAGAGCTGTATTGCGGTAGTAAAACCAAGTTTGGTTCCAGTCCTTGGGGTGGCTATGAAGTTTGGCGTGAGGGAAGTCAACATCCTTTCTTTTCTGGATTGAAACACCCCCTAGTTCAGTATTGGGCCCGTCTGTAAATTCAGTACGTCGGTTTAAGTAAAAGAAGTCCCGGAATAATTCCACAGTGGGTTCCTCTTGCAGATAGACTTCGCAAAAAACTTGAAAATTACATATATTGGACACAGAGTTTGGTCCAATATCTTGAGGTGGATCTGGAAGCTCGCAAGAACATCATGAAAAAACTTTGATCTGGGTGGGCTGAACACTCGATTCAGATGATCAATAAAGACAACTACTTCTCCATTCTGAGGTTCAAGAGGATTTTCTAAACCGGGGACTCTCCAGTGAATGTTTTCCTTGCTCGCTAAAGCGCCAGTCACAACATACCCAATTAGTTGTCCTTCAGTAACCCGGGAAGGGACCCAATTGCAAGCATAAAACGTTTTGGCCATTTGAACAGGAAGCTGGAAACTGAACCAAGGCTGGTTTAAGGTTTGATTGATGCAGATAACCCGGTTTAGAAGACAGGAAAAGAAAATTGAAGCACATGCACATGATAACCCGGAGTATTATGTTTGAGTTGGCGGTTTAAAAGAGGGCTAATGGTACCCGGCAGGCTATCATTTTCTAAAAATATAAACCGCCTACAATGGTGCGGAAGTGGCAGATCTGAAAAATTCCTAAGTATTGTACAAACAGATTTCACAAGTTGGTGTTGTAATTTTAGATCTACCGCAGTTCAGAAAAGGAGAAAAAATTCTGAGACCCTAAGCAGTGTTAGCGGAGCAGCAAAGGTCCAGATGGGATCTGTTTAATGAAGAAGAGAAGATATGATGAGGAAAAATGGACTTTACCTACGGCTGTATAGGGAAAGTATCAAGCTTATCAAGATATGATATGGTAGTAAGGTACAGTGGTGAACATCGACGAGCACTGATGAACACCGACGAATACATGAAACCATAATGACAGATCTAGGGTTGAAGGAGAGAAGACTTACCGGCTTCACAGGGGCAGCGGAGAGGTACTGCGATTATCTGGTGCACTCAGGTTGATTCAGCGGCCAAGGGTGGTGCAGCGGTCGAAGGTCGAGGGCGGCGGCGGAGCTTCAGGGCTCGGGCATCGCGAGGTTGAAGAAGAGATGAAGAGGCACGGGGAAAAAAGGAGAAAGGAACCCCCCGCCCTATATACAAGACAAATGGATAAGCGACAGGCATAGGAATCAAGGAGCCTGAAAGTGAATATGGGAGACAGTTGTCGCCTTGATTTTTGGAATTTCATTAATAAAGGGGAGGTATGTATAGTTTTTTAATGAGCAGGTGACGTCATGGCGGTTTATGATGATTTCAGAAGATGATTTCATGGCGGTTTACAAGGATAACGAGAAGATGTTCAAGATGAAATTTCTCTAAGTATTGAAGATTGACATGAACAGGTTCAAATCAATCTAGGGCCTAATGTTGGGGATATAACTACTGAGTATAAACCGCCGAGTAGGGGCCGGATTATACTCACAAGTAATCATCCGTATTGAAGCCGATGAAGACAAAGAATATGGCGCTTTACTATTGAAGCTAGCGGTTTAGAGCCCAAAGGCGGATTAGGGCCCATAGACATAAACCGCCATGAGATATGTAACTTGTGTTGTAAGTTAGGGAAAGGTAGAAACCGAGCCGGACACATGTATGAGCCGGCCTCGGTATTCTGTAAACCGCCGGGCGTCAACTTGCGTATATAAAGGGATGACCCGGAGGCGGTTCAGGGACAAGAAACAAAACTTTAAGAGATAGGTAAAGTGGATTCGCACCCTGCTCATCCAGACCCATCAATTCCACCACAACTGGATCGTAGGCTTTTACCTTCACCGCAAGGGGTCGAACCAGTATAAACTCCCCGTGTCCTTTGTTCTGGTTTAACCCCTTTAAGATAATCTCGTTGTGATGGCTCCACGACTAAGTCCTCTCACTAGGACATCTGACGTGTTAATTCCATGACACTACTGACTCCAGAAACAACTCAAGGAAAATAGGAATATGAATTTACATTCAGACTGGTGAGAATGAAGAAGAAATAGTTATCTTAATCTCTCCAACTAGCAAGAGTGTAGAATCTCCATTATGTGCTAAGGCTACAACTATACATGTTGCTGCAGAAATTGCTTCTCGCCTCGCTAATAACCAAAGTAGTTTTCTAGTGGACAATCTAAACTCGCTCGGGAAACGGCATCAAGGAACCTTCTTCAAGTGCTTGGGCATTGGCAAATTAGAAACCAGCTTCCAAATTACTTTGCTGCAACAACCAACATTCAAGCTCGGGTCTTCCATATTCCTAGGGAACTTACTGTACATGCTCATAATTGTGCATCTACTTCTTATAGGGATAATTATCTTCTGAGCAAAGAAATGGTTTCTTCTAGTGCACAACGCAGATTAACGGGAGATTACTATCTTAGGCTTGCATATCTAGGGAATTTACATGTTAAGGATTGCTAAATCCTATCCTTAACTTGTATTTGGTATGAATCCAGGGCACCTCAGGTGCCCACAGTTGTCCAAAAAAAGTTGAGCATCGCACGTGATAACCATACGCACGTCAGATATTTTACAATCTATTTTGACTCACTTATTCATTCCATAAAGATCTTTCAAAGATACACACTTCCGCGTGCCACGTTTGCGCAAACACTTGCCAAGAAAGCATATTGGCAATGATTTATTTTCCAAAAGTAAATCCCACAAGCACCATTTTAAGAAGATGATTAAAGAAAATGCATGGGAAAAAATATGGAATAGCTGTGAGGCCCTATTCAACAAGGCAACCGTCGTATGGCAACCTAAAGGCCCTCTCGTGGTTTTATGAACCCCGATCATGAAGGAAGTCATGCCACTTTCAGACCATCACCAATTTGTATTCGTGTGTTCAAGTTTCACATACTTTTGAAATGGTATACTCTAATTGCATGCCTTACATGTTAACACGAGCACAATTGCACAAACAACCCTCTCTCCATCTGAAGAGAACCCCTTCCTAGTTGGTCAAAATATAAGAACGGTAGCCACCTAATTAAAGATGGAAACCGACGAGCACTGATGACACACGTAACATGCCCGTGTGATGCACAGTTCTACAAATGAAGAATTACAATAATACTTTCATTTTAATTTTATAAACTTGCAATATAAACAGCAATAGACAAATATAGCACTATAATTGAAATCCACATCATTCATTTGCAAGATATAGCCCAACCCATTTTTCGTAATTGTGAATTGCTCAACAAAATCGTTAGTGCACATAGTAAAAAAAACATAGTCAAAAAAAATCGTGAGTGCATGTTGGATGTTCTCCTCTTCCTTTGCAAAGTAAAGTTACCTTGAGATGCTCGTCACGACCCTCGTGACGCACATCTCGAGCAAAAATCAACATGAAGGCACTAAGATAAAAGGATATGTAGAATTTATATATTTACCGCAATTAACCGACATACATTCTGTGTGAACATAAAATTTACTGTCATTCATATATTTGTTCCTTCAATTTTTTTCCAAAGATACACTCTTATGTGTGACACGATTTCATTTATTCAATTGTTTGTTTCAATATAAAATCTCATATGCAACATTTTAAGACTATGAAGAAACAATAAAGAGGAAAACAAAAATAAAAACTTGAAAACATTTTTAGTGCACCTCTATGTGTGACACGCACATTACCAATGCACCTGTTAAGTGTGACACACATTTTCTACTTTTTTCATAAAACCGATGAGTAGTACTACCAAAAGACAATAGCAGACATCTTTTTAATAGTGTAATAGTGGAGATGTGAGTAACTGTAGATTTTATTTTGATAAGTATGAATTAAATACGTACCATAAATAACATGATCGGTGATTCTATAAATATATGCGTGTATCTTTAGTCAGAGCACCCCACATCGGCACAAGTATAATCCTCACAACTCTCAGTCTGTGAGCATAAAAGAACACTCAAGTCTCTGAGTTCTCTTGATTTTCATCTCTCTCGCAAATGAGCCAGAGAAAGACACTTATATTGGATTTGTAGGTTTCCTCCGTTCGCATGATATTTATGGTCCGCGCAAAGTTCATTTAGCTAATTATGTTTTTGTTTCTTCAATAGTCTTGGAAACAAACAGTCCAAAAAATGAATGGTGTATCTTCACCCACTTACTATCGACCGGTCCTCGTTGCCGATATGTGTTTCACTTCATGGTGGGATGCGGTTTTTCGTTTGCCAGCTCATGATTTTCTATCATTGTGTGCATGGGCTAGTGCATGAATTTAAATCACTAACTGTGCATGGACCAACATGCCATGGCGAGGCGTCCATATTTGGCAAGCAATTCCAACTCCCTTATGTAGTTATGCTCAGCTATGCAAGCAATAATAAAGAGCCAAGATTTAGGTTCCTGTGCATGTATTGCCAGTTCATCAGCTGAAACGATGCCGGAAGCAGGTGCACAATCTGCATACAAACAAAACAAGGGATCTTCTTTTAAAACAGATTATTGGATTATAGGTTGCAAGGTTTATACTGACATTGCATGGAAGAACACTAGTGACAAAAATAACTCAAGGAAAATAAGGATAGGAATTTACATTTAGAATGGTGAGAACAAAGAAGAAACAGTTATCTTAATCTCTACAACTGACAAGAGTGTAGAATCTCCATTACCCGCTAAGGCTACATCTGTACAGGTTGTTGCGGAAATTTCTCCTCGCATCGCTAATAACCAAAGTACTTTTCTAGTGGACAATCTAATACTCGCTCGAGAAACGACATCAAGGAACCTTCTTCAAGTGCCTGGGCATTGGCAAATTAGATGCCAGCTTCCAAATTACTTTGCTGCAACAGCCAACATTCAAGCTCAGGGTCTTCCATATTCCTTGGGAACTTACTGTACAAGCTCATAATTGTGCATCTACTTATTATAGAGATAATTATCCTCTGAGCCAAGAAATGGTTTCTTCTAGTGCACAAGACAGATGGATGGGAGATCACTATCGTAGGCTTGCAAATCTAGGGAGATCACTATCGTAGGCTTACAAATCTAGGGAGATCACTATCGTAGGCTTGCAAATTTAGTATGAATACATGGCGCCTCAGGTGCCAATAGTTGTCAAAAAAAAGTTGGGCATCGCACGTCATAACCATATGCACATCAAATATTTTCCAATCTATTTTGACTCACTTATTCTTCCATAAAGATCTTCCAAAGATACGCACTTCCGCGTGCCACGATTGCGCAAACACTTGCCAAGAAAGCATATTTCCAATGATTTATTTTCCAAAAGCAAATCCCACAAGCACCATTTTAAGAAGATTATGAAAGCAAAATGTATGGCAAAAATATGGAATAGCTGTGAGGCCCTTTTAAACTAGGCAACCGTCATATGGCAACCCAAAGGCCCTCTCGTGGTTTTATCATCCCCCATCATGAAGAAAGTCATGCCACTATCAGACCATCTACAATTTGTATTCGTGTGTTCATGTTTCACATACTTTTACATGTAACATGCCCGTGTGATGCACGGTTCTACAAATGAAGAATTCCAATAATACATTCATTTTAATTTTATAAACATACAATATAAAAGTTAACAGACAAATATAGCACGACAATTGGAATCGACATCATTCGTTTGCAAGATACATCCCTACCTATTTTTTATAATTGTGAATTGCGCAACAAAATCGTGAGTGCATGTTGGCTGTTCTCCTCTTCCTTTGCAAAGGAAAGGTACCTTCAGATGCTCGTCATGTCCCTGCTGATGCACATCTAGAGCAAAAATCAACATGAAGGCACTAAGATAAAAGGATATGTAGAATTTATATATTAACCGCAGTTAACCAACATACATTCTTTGTGAACATAAAATTTACTGTCATTCATATATTTGTTCCTTCAATTTCTTCCAATGATACACTCTTATGTGTGACACGATTGCGTTTATTCAATTGTTTCTTTCTAAATAAAATCTCATATGCAACATTTTAAGAATATGAAGAAACAATAAAGAGGAAAACAAAAATAAAAACTTGAAAACATTGTTAGTGCACCTCTATGTGTTACACGTACATTAGCAATGCACCTATTAAGTGTGACACACATTTTCCAATTTTTTGAGAAAACCAATGAGCAGTACTATGAAACGACAATAGCAGACATTTTTTTAACAATGTAATAGTGGAGATGTGAGTAAATGTAGATTTTATTTTGATAAGTACGAATTAAATATGTACCATAAATAACATGCTCGGCGATTCTATTAATACTTGGGTACTTTTAGTCAGAGCAACCCACATCGGCACAAGAATAATCCTCACAACTCTCAGTCTCTGAGCGTAAAAGAACACTCCAGTATCTGAGTTCTCTCGCTTTTCTTCTCTCTCGCAAATGAGCCAGGGAAAGATAGGTATTTTAGATTTGTAGGTTCCCTCCGTTAGCGTGATATTCATGGTCCGCAAAGTTCATTTAGCTAATTATGTTTTTGTTTCCTTTCAATAGTCTGGGAAATAGACAGCCCCAAAAAATGAATGGTGTATCGTCATCCACATACTATCGACTAGTCATCGTTGCCGATATGTGTTTCAATACATGGTGGGATGCGGTTTTTGTTTGCCGGCTCATGATTTTCTATCGTTGCGTGCATGGGCTAGTGCATAAATTTAAATCATTAACTATGAATGGACCAACAAGCCATGGATTTAGGTTCCTATGCATGTATTGCTAGTTCATCAGCTGAAACAATGCCGGAAGCAGGTGCAGAATCTGGATACAAACAAAAGAAGGGATCTTCTTTAAAAACAGATCATTGGATTATAGGTTGCAAGGTTTGAATAGGCGATTTTTACAAGTTCATCACTGAGGAATTTCTCTGTGAAGAAATTCCTAAGCAACGACACACTTGCAGCGGAATTAGTACTCAGGTACAAATAGAACAGAGCAACATCATACTCATCATGATGAAATGAAAACAAGCACAGAGTACAAATGGCGTGATAACAGGAAAAGCAGGCTGAAGACTAAGTGACTGAAGAATTAGGAATGAGGAATTAGAGAAAATCTTCAGTCAAATTCTTCAAACAGTAATGATCAGATACAACAACACGTGAATGAGGAAATGAAAGGGTTGAGGAAATAGAATGTGAAGACAATGATTTGGTAGACCAGTTTCAACTGCTGTGAAAGTTGTACGTCTGGTTGGAGCGGCTGAGTATGTAAACTCGAGGACCCACAGTCCCGGGCACACAGTCCTTACCGTATTCTCCTTGAGCTAACGTCACACAAACCTCGGCCAACACTCGTGGTAAGTCTTCAGTGACTACCAAACCTTCACAGACTTGGTCACTCGGCGATCCACATTTCCTCTTGGATGATCAGACCATGACGCCTAACCGTCTGGAGGATACAGAGTCCTCAAAGGTAACAAGCATCGGTTCCACACAGGAACAATCTCTTCAGTGATGCTCAATCACTTTGGGTTTGGGTTTTGGGTTTCCCTCACTTGATTATTTTCGCTCAAAGTCCTCAGAGGATGGGATGCTCTCAATGACAAGTGTCAGTTTCTCTCGGAGCATCCAACCAGCTAGTGGTTGTAGGGGGCAGCTATTTATAGCCTAGGGAGCAGCCTGACATGATAAGACATAAATGCCCTTCAATGGCATGATCATTAGGTGGGTAGATATTCTGGATAGCTGGCGCATAGCACAGGAATGATCAGATATTTGAGGTTCAGATTCCTCAGGGCTATCATGTTCCTCACTTTGTAGGCAATACACACTGGCAAATTACTAACTCCTCAGTCAGAACAAATTCCTTAGAGACCAGAAGATCTTCGTCTCTGTAATTCAACAAATTGACTGAACTGATATGAGATTTCCAATGGCTTCACTCGAAAGGATTGGGCAGGTGTAGGATTTTGAGATGAGCATCACTTGGAAATCAATTTCCTTAGTATTACCTCAACCCCCTTTAACAGTACATTGTTTTCTATGACTCAAGAAAGAGAAAATGAAACTATGAAATCAAAAGTCTTCACGCTTCATAATCCTCGCATGAATATCCATGTCTTCAAGGTCACACCAATTTCTTCTTTCAAAAATCTTCAAGAGAACCAAAGTCTTCAGCTGAAGACATACATTTTTAGGGGTCGGTTTTCATCGCAAATATCAAACTCCTCATCGACTGATAGAGCATGTGTACACTCACAAACATATTAGTCCCTTAACCTATAGGTCTTCAATACACCAAAATCACTAATTGGCACTAGATGCACTTACAATCTCCCATTTTTGTTGATTGATGAAAAATAGGTTAAGTTTTCAACGGGGATAAACATATCAATTGAAAGTGCTCAATATTGAGGAATTTGATTGCAAGATATAGAAGAACTCCCCTTGAAGATGTGCATATGTGAGGAATTTTCTTTCAAAGAGCAATGCACATTGAAGAGTAGTATCATAGAGATCTCCCCCTATATCTTGTAATTCATACACGCATTTGACATATAATATGAAGAATTTTAAATGCATGATGAAATATGATGACTGATGTAATTCCGCATGCATGCATTAACATATCTGAGGAAATAGCATGCATAAAAACAGAGCATAAGTATCAGACCACCATAGGTCTTAAGTTTACAACTCGATCCAACAAATACTTCAGAAGAACGACAGTTGTATCTTAGAAAAAAACGCCCGTATAAAGGTACGAAAAGGTACCTTTGTCATCAAATGACCAAAAGGTACGAAAAATGAGGACTAACGCCCCTGAAGAATATCATCATGATGTCGATGGAGGAGCGCTAGTGTTGTTGGGGTCGTCTGTTGAAGCAGGGCCTGCTGCAGTGTTGTCCAAATCTTCAGCTTTGTCCGTCTCATGCGATGAAGAATATGAGCTGACGACCAGTTGAGGAACTTTGACCTTCTTGAATTTCTTTGAAGGTGGCTTAGACTAGTCAAAGTCCTGTTGGAAGTCCATCTCCTTGAGTTCATCAGCAGTGTAGACATGTGAAAGAATAGCCCAGGTGCGGTCGAAGACTTGATGAAGATAATAGTGATTCTTCTTCACAGAGTTTTGAGTGATAGTCATGTTCTAAAGAATTGCACCAAACTGATGCTTGACCCACTTGTGATTTCTATCCACCTTCTGATGAATACTTTGGAGCAGCTCATGATCAGTCATCACTCGTGGAGCAGTGGCATAAGGATTTTGCTTTGAAGCAGTGTCATGAGTGGCAGAGTCATCATTTATAGTGTTGGATGCCGCCTTTCTAAATTATCCATCCAAAGGACGAGTGCCTTCATCAATAATTGCAACCTTGGCCTTCTCATCAGCTAAGGAAATTGTCCATTTTAGGACTTGAATTGGTGGCAAATAGCTGAGATTATTTTGAAAATCAGCCTAGTAATGAATTAAAGTCCTAGATCTGATGAATTTCATGATCCAGGGAGCGTAAGGCTTCAACTCAAAAGGTGACAATGCATCATTGGACAAAGTCCTCATCAATATACCATGATAGTTGATTGGAATACCATGCATGATGTTGAAAAGCAAGTTCTTCATGATGCCAACAATTTCTTCTTCTTCAGAGTTGTGGACCTTAATGGGGTTGAGGGTTTTGGCCACAATGCGATAGATAGTCCTTGGCACATACAACAAATCCTTGATGAGGAAACTTGTCCTTGGAGCTTGTCCAGCCTTGAAAGGCTTCATCAACACTTGCATTAGATGATTCTTCAGTTCAGGTTCTTCATAGAGCTTCAGTGCTCCTTCAGTGGGCGGACTGACTGGGACGGCATGAAGTAATTCAGAGGTCGGAGCTTTGTGATGAGTATTTTCAATCATCCAGTCTAGAACCCATGAATTCACATCATCAACATTTCCTGTCAGATGCAAAGTGGCATAGAACTGAAGAATTAGCTCTTCATTCCAGTCGCAGATGTCGATGCAGAAATTGAGCAGACCAGCATCATGAAGAACACCGAGGATTTGGGTAAAACACGGAAGGGACTACATATCCACGTGAGGAAGATGCTCATGGTCAAACACTTTATCCTTGTCGAACAACAGCAAAGAATAGAAGTTCATCTGAGAAGCAGTCCAGAAGCGCTTGTGGCAAAGGCGAGCAGAGTCATATGGATTGAAATCTGAGAAGAAATGATGCTCAACAAAGAAGTCATCAGCCTTGAACTTCTGCTTCTTGGAGTGAGGATTTTGTGGCTTGGGCTTAAGATTTGCAGTGGAAGTCTTCACAGCCACTTCAAGCACAGCCTTTGGAGCCTCAGGCCGAGGAATCTCAGGAGAAGTTTCTTCTGTTGTCTTCTTTGCCATTTCATCAGCACTAGTGTATGGGATTTCTTCAGGCATGGAGTGAAGTGAAGCTTGACCTTGATTAGAACCTGAGTGAATTACTCCAGTGTGCACAGGGGGCTGAGGAATTTGCTGCAGAGGAGTAAACAGAGGAGAATTGGGATGATGAGTTTCCCAATAATCATCATTCATCACTAGAGTCGTAGACCCGATGTCCACATCCTCTTCTTAAGCTTCAACTTCTTCAACGCCGGCCTCTTCAGCAGTTAACTGAGGCATCGGCGATGATGCCTGTAACGGTGAAGGGATTGTATCCACTTCAATTTCATCATCCAACTGCTCTGACAAAGCAGCAGATGGGTTTTCTTCATCAATGTCATCAGTGATGACATATTCTTCACCAAAAGGAACAATTTCCTTTGATGGCATGATAGTCAGCGGAACAACATCAATTGGATTTTTGAAAGAGCTCGTCAAAGTCTTCAGTTTCTTTGGAGCTGAAGACTCTGAGGCATCTGATGCTTTCCTCTTCTTTGCTGCCGCCCTTTTAGTAGCCTTGGTTTTCTTCGCTTCTGATTCAGAAGGAAGAAGAGTGCTTTTCATCTGTGAAGACTTTGCTGGGGGAGCAGATGAAAGTGGCATAGTTTCTTCAGGCACAACTGTTTCAGTCGCCTTGGCAGGTTCAGATTCTTCAGGCACAGCGGTAGATTCTTCAGCTGGCCAGGATTGATCTTCAGGCGCAACATTGATGGTTGCCCTAGCAGTTTCATCAGGAGCTGGAATAGCATCATCAGCCCTGGCACTCGCAATTTCTTCAGCAGCCTGATTTTCATCAGCGGTGCTGGCATGTTCTTCAGTAGGCAGAGCAGATGCTTCACCCTGAGGACTTTCTTGTTGCTCTTCAACGGCAACATTGGTCTTGAGGCCTTTAGCCAGCTTGACAAATCTGACTTTGGCTCCTAGCCAATCAGCTTTATACGCGTCAAATTTATTACTGAGAGCTTTGATTTCAGACTGAATAGACACAAGTTCTTCAGTGGTCATTTTCAGGACATTTTTCTTCAGATAATGCTCTTTTTTTTACTGTGCTTTCTTCACTGATCTGGCCTTCTCAAAATTCCATTTTCCTTCAGCAATGAAAGCAGTCAACACGTGACTTTGTCCTGCTGTGAGGTTCAGATCAGGAAGAGGTGTGTTGGGATCTTTATGCCAAAGATAGATGTAATCAAGCATCTTCTTTGGATCCAGCAAGAGCGGCACAACACTGCCTTTGTCACTAGCGGCTCTGTTTTGTCGGTCTCTGATGATTTGTGCAACTTCTTCATCATCAGCTTCATCTTCAGACGATGGAACTTTAAAGGTGACCTGCTTCTTGTGAGGACTTGGCCTTGTGCCGCGTCCAACAGTGACCTTTTTCTTTAGCATCTGAAGCCGAGCTGAGGAACTTGCTGAAGCTCTTGAAGCAATAGAAAAGCCTATAGTCCTTTGGCACGTGGCAAGATGCACTGGTGCTGAGGATGTTGCAGGTGCGGCTGAGGGCTTGCTTGAGGAGATGGCCCTGAGGGCTTTGAGGAGCTGGGCCGTGAGGGCATGGCAGAGGAAGATGGCTTCACAACAGATTTCTTATTCATAGCCTTCTTAGGCTGACTAGCAGAGGCTTCAGCAGCAGAACCTTCATTGAATTTCTTCACTTCCTCCTTTCCTACTTTAGCCAATTTCCTTTGGTGCTTGGCCCATTCTTTTGGAAATTCCTCACCTCTTCTGATGCTAGAGGGATCAGTTTCTTGGCCTGGTGCCAATGGAGGTCTTGGGCATGGAGGATTTACTGCGAATTTCTTCATGTACTTAGGAGTGACATAGCGGTATTCCCTCCATTCCCGTGCCCATTTTCGTTCAATAGGCTGAATGTGCATCTTGCGCTGATTTTTATTCTCCTTCCCATGAGTGGCCTCATCAGGAGTGCAATATTCTACATAGATATCTTCAGGCATTTCAAATGGAGTGTTTCTTTCAGGCCTCTTGCCTCCCTTCTCAGGGCGCTTTTCTTTAGTTGAGGATTCTAAAAAATAGATGCCTCCGAGGAAGTATGCAGCTTTTCTTCGAGGAACGCTACAAATGAGCTAAGTTGATGAGAACCTAGAGATTGAGCAGCAGACATGTGTACCTATGAATAGAGTATATGTGCGAAGAATTTGAAGAGGTCATATGCGTTCTCAGAATTTGTTTTTTTGAAAGTAATCAAGTCTGAGGAATTTGACCAAGGGAGTCTTGAGGAATTTCACAAAGAGTTCTTATCTTAGGTTCCAGAGTTGTATAGATTGGAAATCCACACAACTGAGGAATCTTGAAGAAAACTACATCTTAGAGAGATAGATCAAGAACAGATGCAACTGTGGTGTTTAAGAATATGAAAGTTGATCAATAAACACCTTTTGAAGATTTTGTGTAAATCATCAGAATCAACAAGGGCAGTAAAGGCGAGTTTTATTTACCCTTGACAAAGAACACGACGAACTGTGAAATGAAATGTGGAAGTTCGTCTGTTCAGATCTTCCACGCCCTAACTTGGTGGACGAAGACAACTACGATGGTGGCGGAGGTGAAGATTTCCGCGGTCGGCGCGAGTACGACGGCGACAAGGTCGAGGCAGCTAAGCTCTTCCTCACCGGCGACGATGGAGATTAGCGGAGGCGCTTGGTTAGAGAGCTCAAGCGGGAGAGAGAGAGGTCGAGCGGAGTAAATGAGCTGAGGTGAAAGGGGAGGGCTATTTATAACAAGGTGAAAAACCGTTCGCCCGAGGAATTTGGCAAACGTGCCCCTGACCCTTGCCATTCTAACGACATGTATCACCCACGTATTGAGAGGTGGAGATTGTGTGAGATGGTGGGTGAGTTGTTTAATCATGTTATTTGATGCAGAAGGAATTGAGCGGCAAAAGACGGAAAAAATTAGATATGAAAATTTTAATGTTTCGTTCGTAAAATCTTCAGCTGTCAAGGACACAGTGAAGATTTTGAACGGATTTCAAATAGAACGCACATGAAGAATTTGTGAACGGACTGGGTTGAGTTTAGCATAGAGGGGAAAGGGTCCGATCACATTCACTTAGATGAAAAAGCAACTTGAAGAAATAGCTATAAGTGAGTGCTGTAGAGGACATGAAAAACTCATAATATATATAGCAATGAAAAACAATGTCGGAAAGATAGAAGAAATTGAAAATATGAAGAAATTGCAAAAAAAAATCAGATTAAGATTTTCAACTTTGGTTGGTGGCGTAACCCACCATATAAGAATGATGATTTAAGACACTGCGTAAAATTGTCGTAGGGTTCTGAGAATCAAATTCTTCATTAATTTCTTCACACTTAGAGGGTAAGTCTTCATTGATTGAAGAAAAACGTTACTTCCTGTGTTGCACATCTAAGTCATCTATTTTGCATAAGTGTTAGGATGTGTGCCCTTTTCAAAGAACATTTGAAGATTCTAAGATATTTAGCTCACACCGCAACTTGCTATATCTCTTCTCATCCAAGGGCTTTGTGAATATATCAGCCAGCTGATCTTCAGTATTCGCATGGTCTATGGAGATGTTTCCCATCAACACATGGTCACGAAGAAAATGATGACGAATCTGGATGTGCTTTGTCTTTGAGTGCTCAACTGGGTTGTGAGCAATCTTGATAGCACTCTCATTGTCGTAGTAGAGTGGCACATTCTTCATATTGATGCCATAGTCCTTGAGGGTTTGCTTCATCCATAGCAATTGAGCACAGCAAGATCCAGCAGCAATGTACTCAGCTTCAGTAGTAGAGAGTGATACGTAGTTCTGCTTCTTCGAGGACCAACATACCAAGGAACGTCCGAGGAAATGACATGTGCCTGATGTTGACTTGCGGTCCACCCAATCACCAACATAGTCAAAGTCAAAATATCCAATGAGATCAAAAGAAGAGCTCTTGGGATACCATAATCAAAGTGTTGGAGTGTGAGCTAGATATCGAAGAATATTCTTCACAGCGTTATGGTGTGATTCCTTCGGTGTAGCTTGAAATCGGGCACACATGCAAATACTAAGCATAATATCCGGCCTAGATGCTCATAGATACAATAAAGAGCCAATCATGGAGCGGTATACCTTTTGATCGAAGTCTTTACCATTTTCATCAGTGCATAGATGGCCATTTGTGGGCATAGGTATTTTGACACCTTTGCAATCTTGCATGCCGAATTTCCTCAACACATCCTTGAGGTATTTCTCCTGGGATATGAATATGCTATTGTGTTGTTGACAAATGTGAAGACTTAAGTAGAATTTCAACTCTCCCATCATGCAAATTTGATATTCCTCACTCGTCATATAGCCAAATTCGTCACTGTAATGTTGGTTAGTACAACCAAAGATAATATCATCAACATATATTTGCCACACAAGTAATTCATCATCATATGCTTTGGTGAAAAGTGTTGGGTCAAGTGAAACGGGTTTGAAGCCTTTCTTCATAGGAATTCCTTTAGTGTATCATACCACGCCCGAGGTGCTTGCTTGAGGCCATAGAGGGCCTTCTTGAGTCTATAGACGTGATCTGGAAATTTTTGATCCTCAAAACCTGGTGGTTGAGCAACATACTTCTTCCTCAAACTTACCATTGAGGAATGCACTTTTCACATCCCTTTGATGTAAGATGATATTATGATGGTTAGCATAAGCAAGCAATATGCGAATAGCCTCAAGTCTAGCGACAGGTGCAAAAGTTTCATCGAAATCAATTTCTTCAACCTGTGTGTAGCCTTGAGCTACAAGACGAGCCTTATTCCTCACCACAAGGCCATTTTCATCTTGTTTGTTGTGGTAGATACATTTGGTGCCCATGACATTGTGCTTGCAAGGGTATGGTCGCTTGACAAGCTCCCACACATTGTTGAGCTCGAATTGATGCAATTCATCTTGCATAGCTTGAATCCACTCAGACTCCATGAATGCTTCATCAACTTTGGTGGGCTCTATGATAGGGACAAACGCAAAATGGCCACAAAAGTTAGACAAATGTGAAGCCTTTGAGCGCGTGAGAGGACCTGGTGCATTGATATCATTGATGATTCTCTCAATCTGCACTTCATTTGCAATGCGAGGATGAGCAGGTTGACGACTTTGATTTGGCCCAGCATATTCTTCGGGGCCATTTTCTTCAGTAGCATCAGCGTGATTTTCTTCATGATCCAGAATGACTTCTTCAGCAGATTCTTCGGTAGGGATGACATCCTCAGTAGCCTTGAACTTGATGGATTCCTCAGGTGACATTTCATCTAGTACAGGAGGTAGGCGCTCTCTTTGCGAGCCATTGGTCTCATCGAACCGCACATCTACAGTTTGAACAACCTTGTGATGATAGGTATTGAAGACTCTGTATGTGTGCGAGTCCTTTCCGTAACCAAGCATAAAACCCTCATGTGCTTTTGGTGCAAATTTAGAGTGGTGGTGAGGATCTCTAATCCAGCATTTAGCACCGAAGACTTTGAAATAACTTACATTGGGTTTCTTGTCAGTGAGGAGTTCATATGAAGTGTTTTTGAAGAATTTGTGAAGATATACCCTGTTGATGATGTGGCATGTAGTATCAATAGCATCTGGCCAGAAATGATGTGTCTTGTATTCATCAAGCATAGTGCGAGCCATCTCAATAAGAGTCCTGTTCTTGCTCTCCACAATGTCGTTTTGCTGAGGAGTATTGGGAGCAGATAACTCGTGAGTAATACCAAGTATATCAAGATATTCATCGAGACTAGTATTCTTGAACTGAGTTCCATTATTACTCTTGATATGCTTGATATTCACACCGAAGTTAGTAGATGCTCTTGAGGAAAAGTGTTTGAAGACTTCCTGCACTTCATTTTTGTAAGGGATGATATGAACCCAGGTGTAACGAGAATAATCATCAATATTGATAAAGCCATATAATGATGCAGAATTAGTGAAGGTGGCATAGTGAGTAGGGCCAAAGAGATCCATGTGAAGTAATTCAAAGGGACGAGAAGTGGTCATGATAGTCTTTGAGGGATGCTTGGCTCTGGTGATCTTTCCAGCCACACAAGCCCCACAAAGATGATCTTTGAGGAATTTTACACCCTCGATGCCAATGACATGCTTCTTCTTCGTGAATGTATGCAAGTTCCTCATCCTAGCATGAACAAGTCGTCGATGCCATAACCAGCCTTTTGAAGCTTTTGCAAGTAGACATGTGGCAGGCTGTGGTCCTGCAGAGAAATCAACAATATACAAGTCTCCTCTCCTAAAGCCTTCGAAGACTTTGGAATTGTCAGGTTCCATTAGCACAATGCAACTTTGCCAAAGACGGCAATCATATCAAGATCACAAAGCATTGGGAGAGACATGAGGTTGAATCCTAAGGACTCGACAAGCATGACTTTGTCCATGTTTCTATCCTTTGAGATTTCAACCCTACCTAGACCCAATGCCTTGATTTTGCATTTGTCATCGTAGGTGATATGCTTCAGATGATATGAAGATAAATCAATGTCCATCAATAAGTTCTTGTTACCGGTCATGTGATTTGTACATCCACTGTCGAGAACCCACTCAGTAGCTTTGGGTTGTTCATCCTGCAGATGAATTAGTGCAACTTACGAACTCATATATTTCATTAGTGAATAATATGATATCAATTTCTTCATGATTAGCTTGCCTCCATTCAAGCACATTCAGGTCTCTAGCATATTCTTCATACGATTAAGTTCCTCTGGAGACCTGACCCTGCATAAGAAATTAGTTCTTTTTCTTCACCACCCACATTTGAAGGGATGGCAAAGAGTTCATCATTCTGCGAGCTCCATAAGAAAAAGATGGCATAGAAGCTAGTGCACTTCTTTTCACAGAAGAGTGATTAGGATAAGCATATGAATAAGAAGAGAAATTATTCGAGGACTTATGAACATAATGGTTTGAAGAATAATGCACATATTCATAGCCTTTAGACTTTCCCTGCAAAACAGAAGTGCTAGCACGATGAGTGATCATATGAGGATTTTGATCCATATGAAGAATTTGATCTGGGGTTCCTATTCTTCATAGGTGGCATCATGATGACATTCACCTAAAGATTTTCAAGGCACCTTTTGGGAACCAAGATTTTCTTCACATGGGAACCGTTCCTGAAGTTAGTTCCAACATATCGAGCAAATACTTAATCATTCTGATTCTTGAATAGTTTATAGTTGGAGTCAAATGACTCATCACAGGAATATGAAAATTCATAGGTAAAGCTAGATAAAGTGCATGGATCTACAGAAGGTCCTTTCACGGAAACTCATGAGGTTTTGGGGTACTGCTCAGGTTTCCAGTAGGTCCCATCAGCATTGAGTTTCCTTTCAAAGGCAATACCCTCTTTCCTAGGGTTCCTGTTCAAGATCTGCTTTTTGAGCACACCACAAAGGGTCTGATACCCTTTGAGGCTTTTGTATATGCTTGTCACATACAATTCCTTCAACCCTGCATTATCGTCAGTGATACTTGTGGTCTCCTTACATGAGGAATTTCTGACCATAGAGATAGTTGAAGATTTTGCAGCAATAGAAGCATTTGAACATTCAGGTGAAAAATTAGCAGATTCATGCTCAATGCATTTCAGACATGGTGGAATAAATTCTTCCTGAGCGGAACTGGTCTGTTGAGCAACCAATGAATCATTTTCCTTCTGAAGATCTTCATAACTCACTTCTAACTTCTCAAGATATTGCTTTCTCTGAAGAAATTCATAAGAAAGCTTTCATGATCGGATAAGAGTGTGTTATGATGACTTTGAAGGTTGTCAAACTTAGAATGAAGTCTCTGAAGATTATCAATCAAAGTCTTAGTTCGATTCAATTCCTCAACCAACATATCATCGCTTTCATCAAGCATGTTTTGAACTTTTTCAAGAGCTCTTTGTTGTTTAATGGAAAGGGAAGAAAGTTTAGTGTAGTTGGGTCCAAATTCATCACCAGATTCATCGTCACTAGATTCAGAAAGGTAGCATTCAGTTACCTTGGCACCTTTTGCCATAAGGCATGGTGCAGAGGATGATGATTCTGGAGTGAAAGTCATCTCCTTGAGTGATTCCTTGAAATCCTCAAGCCAAGGATCATGACGAGTTCGATGACCTTCATAGACCTCAAAGAGTCGGTTCCAGATAAGCTTCGCATGGTTGAGATGCATGATGTTCCTGAACTGATTTTGGGACAAACAGGAGCAGATGATGTCCTTCGTAGTGAGGTTAAATAGAGTGTACTTGCGAATATAATCAGCTTCAGCCATCTTGCATAGATCAGTAAGACCAAACAATCCATGTATTTAGGTTCCTATGCATGTATTGCTAGTTCATCAGCTGAAACGATGCCGGAAGTAGGTGCAGAATCTAGATGCAAAGAAAAGCAGGGATTTTCTTTAAAAATAGATCATTGGATTATAGGTTGCAAGGTTTGAAAGTGCGTTATATCATTTAGAGGGGGGTGAATAGGTGATTTTTACAAATTCGTCACTCAGGAAATTTCTAGATGAAGAAATTCGTAAACAACGACACACTAGCAGTGGAATAAGTACTCAGGTATAAACAGAACCGAGCAATAGCATAGTCATCATGATGAAATGAAAACAAGCACAGAGTACAGATAGCGTGATAACAGGAAAAGCAGGCTGAAGACTAAGTGACTGAAGAATTGGGAATGAGGAATTAGAGAAAATCTTTAGTCAAAGTCTTCAAACAGTAATGATCAGGTACATCAACACATGATTGAGGAAATGAAAGGGTTTAGGAAATAGAACCAGTTGGCTTGGTGAAGAAAATGATTTGGTAGACCAGTTCCAACTGTTGTAGCAGTTGTACGTCTGGTTGGAGCGGTTGAGTATTTAAACTCGAGGACACACAGTCCTCACTGTATTCTCCTTGAGCTAAAGTTACACATACCTCGCCTAACACTCGTCGTAAGTCTTCAGGTGACTTCCAAACCTTCATAGACTTGGTCACTCAGTGAACCAAAATTCCTCTTGGATGCTCAGACCACGACGCCTAACCGTCTGGAGGATACACGGTCCTCAAAGGTAACAAGCGTCGGTTGTACACAGGAACAATCTCTTCAGTTATGCTCAATCACTTTGGGTTTGTAGGTGTTTGGGTTTGGGTTTTGGGTTTTCCTCACTTGATGGTTTTTCCTCAAAGTCCTCGGAGGATGGGATGCTCTCAATGACAAGTGTCAGTTTCTCTCGAAGCAGCCAACCAGCTAGTGGTTGTAGGGGCGGCTACTTATAGCCTAGGGAGCAGCCCGACATGATAAGACATAAATGCCCTTCAATGGTATGACCGCTAGGTGGGTAGATATTTTGGACAGCTGGCGCATAGCACAATAGCGGTCGGATATTTGAGGTTCAAATTCCTCAGGGCTATCATGTTCCTCAGTGTGTAGGCAATCCGCACTAGCGAATTCCTAACTCCTCAACCAGAAGAAATTCCTCAGAGACCAGAAGATCTTCGTCTCTTTCACTGAAGAAATTGACTGAACTGATAGGAGGTTTCCAATGGCTTCACTCAAAAGGATTGGGTAGGTGTAGGATTTTGAGATGAGCATCACTTGGAAATAAGTTTCCTTAGTATTACCTCGACCCCCTTTAACAGTACGGTGTTTCCTATGACTCAAGAAAGAGAAAATGAAACTACGAAAACAAAAGTCTTCATGGTTCATAATCCTTGCATGAATATCCAATTCTTTAAGGTCACACGAATTTCTTCACTTTCAAAATCTTCAGTAGAACCAAAGTCTTCATTTGAAGACATACATTTTTAGGGGTCGACTTTCATCGTAAATATCAAATTCCTCATCGACTTATAGAGCCTGTGTACACTCACAAACATATTAGTCCCTGGCCCTATAAGTATTCAATACACCAAAATCACTAAGGGGCACTAGATGCACTTACAAAGTTTATACTGATGCTTCATGGAAGAACACTACTGACTCCAGAAACAACTCAAGGAAAATAGGAATAGGAATTGACATTCAGAAAGATGAGAACAAATAAGAAACAGGTATCTTAATCTCTACAACTGGCAGTGTTGAATCTCCATTACGTCCTAAGGCTACAGCTGTACAGGTTGCTGCAGAAAATGCTTCTCTCATCGCTAATAACCAAAGTACTTTTCTAGTGGACAATCTAATACTTGCTCGGGCAACGACATCAGGGAACCTTCTTGAAGTGCCTTTGCACTGGTAAATTAGAAGGTAGCTTCCAAATTACTTTGCTGCAACAGCTAACATTCAAGCTCAGGTCTTCCATATTCCCAGGGAACCTATTGTACAGGCTCACAATTGTGCATCTACTTCTTTTAGTGATAATTATCCTCTGAGCCAAGAAATGGTTTCTTCTATTGCACAACATAGATGAATGTTAGATCACTATCCTACGCTTGCAAATCTTGGGAATTTATATGTTAAGGATTGCAAAATCCTATCCATAACTTGTATTCGATATGAATACAGGGCGCCACAGGTCCCAATAGTTGTCCAAATAAAGTTGGGCATCGCAAGTGATAACCGTATGCACCTCAGATATTTTCCAATCTATTTTGAGTCACTTATTCATTCCTTAAGGACCTTCAAAACATACGCACTTGCGCATGCCACGATTGCACAAACACTTGCCAAGAAAGCATACCGCCAATGACTTATTTTCCAAAAGCAAATCCCACAAGCACCATTTTAAGAAGATGATTAAAGCGAAATGTATGGGAAAAATCTGGAATAGTTGTGAGGCGCTTTTCAACTAGGCAACCATCATATGGCAACCCAAAGGCTCTCCCGTGGTTTTATCAGCTCCCATCACGAAGAAAGTCATGCCACTAACAGACCATCACCAATTTGTATTCATGTGTTCATTTTTCACATACTTTTAAAATGGTATACCCTAATTGCATGCTTTACACGTTAACACAAGCACAATTGCACAAAGTAACCCTATCTCTATCTGAAGAGAACCCCTTCCTAGTTGGTCAAAATATAAGAACGATAGCCACCTAATTAAAGATGGAAACCTATGAGCACCGATGACACATGTAACATGCCCGTGTGATGCACGGTTCTACAAATGAAGAATTCCAATAATATTTTCATTATAATTTCATAAATTTACAATATAAAAGGTAAAAAAGAAATATAGCATGACAATTGAAATCCAAATCATTCATTTCCAAGGTACAGCCCTACCCATTTTTTATAATTGAGAATTGCGCAACAAAATCGTGAGTGCATGTTGGATGTTCTCCTCTTCCCTTGCAAAGGAAAGTTACCTTCAGATGCTCGTCACGATCCTGCTGATGCACATCTCAAGCAAAAATCTATAGGAAGGCACTAAGATAAAAGGATATGTAGAATTTATATATTTACCATAATTAACCGACGTACATTCCTTGTGAACATAAAATTTACTGTCATTCATATATTTGTTCGTTCAATTTTTTCCAAAGATACACTCTTATGTGTGACACAATTACGTTTATTCAATTGTTTCTTTCTAAATAAAATATAATATGCACCATTTTAAGAATATGAAGAAACAATAATGAGGAAAGGAAAAGTAAAAGCTTGAAAACATTTTTAATGCACCTATATGTGTGACACACACATTAGCGATGCAACTATTAAGTGTGACAGACATTTTCCACTTTTTTGTGAAAACCAATGAGCAGTACTACCTGATGATAATAGCAACATTTTTTAACAGTTTAATATTGGAGATGTGAGTAAATGTAGATTTTATTTTGATAAGTACGAATTATATATGTACCATAAACAACATGCTCAACGATTCTATAAATACCTGTGTGCATCTTAAGTCAGAGCACCCACATCGGCACAAATATAATCCTCACTACTCTCAGTCTCTGAGCGTAAAAGAACAGTCAAGTCTTTGAGTTCTCTTGCGCGTTCGCATGATATTTATGATCTGTGCAACGTTCATTTAGCTAATTATGCTTTTGTTTCGTTTCAATAGTTTTGGAAACACACAGTCCAAAAAAATGAATAGCGTATCCTCATCCACTTACTATTGACTGGTCCTTGTTGCCGATACGTGTTTCACTGCATGGTGGGATGTGGTTTTTCGTTTTTCGCATCATGATTTTCTATCGTTGCGTGCATGGGCTAGTGCATAAATTTAAATCATTAACTATGCATGGACCAACAAGCCATGGATTTAGGTTCCTATGCATGTATTGCTAGTTCATCAGCTGAAACGATACCGGAAGCAGGTGCAGAATCTTGATACAAACAAAAGAAGGGATCTTCTTTAAAATTAGATCATTGGATTATAGGTTGCAAGGTTTATACTGACGCTGCATGGAAGAACACTACTATCCAGAAACAACTCAAGGAAAATAGGAATAGGAATTTTCTATTCAGATCGGTTAGAACGAAGAAGAAACAGTTAGCATAATCTCTACAACTGGCAAGAGTGTTGAATCTCCATTATGTGCTAAGGCTACAGCTGTACAGATTGCTCTGGAAATTGCTTTTAGCATCGCTAATAACCAAAGTACTTTTCTAGTGGACAATCTAATACTCGCTCGGGCAACGACATCAAGAAACCTTTTTCAAGTGCGTGGGCATTGGTAAATTAGAAACCAGCTTCCAAATTACTTTGCTGCAAGAGACAACATTCCAGCTCGGGTCTTCCATATTCCTAGGGAACTTATTGTACAGGCTCACAATTGCGCATCTACTTATTTTAGATATAATTATCCTCTTAGCCAAGAAATGGTTTCTTCTAGTGCAAAACATAGATGAACGGGAGATCACTATCGTAGGCTTGTAGATCTATGGAATTTATATGCTAAGGATTACCAAATCCTATCCATAACTTCTATTTGATATGAATACAGGGCTCCGCATGTGCCAACAGTTGTCCAAAAAAAGTTGGGCATCACACGTGGTAACTGTATGCACGTCAGATATTTTCCAATCTATTTTGACTCACTTATTCATTCCTTAAAGAGCTTCAGAAGATATGCACTTGCGCGTGCCACGATTGCACAAACACTTGCCAAGAAACCATATTGCCAATGATTTATTTTCCAAAAGCAAATTTGACAAGCACCATTTTAAGAAGATGATTAAAGCAAAATGTATGGGAAAAATTTGTAATAGCTGTGAGGCACTTTTCAACTAGGCAACCGTCATATGGCAACCAAAAGGCCCTCCTGTGGTTTTATCTGCCCCCATCACGAAGGAAGTCATGCCACTAATATACCATCACCAATTTGTATTCATTGTGTTCTGTTTCACAGACTTTTGCAATGGTATACTATTATTGCAAGCCTTACACGTTAACACGAGCAAAATTGCACAAAGTAACCCTATCTCTATCTGAAGAGAACCCCTTTCTTGTAGGTCAAAATATAAGAAAGGTAGCACCTAATTAAAGATGGAAACCTACGAGCACTGATGACACATGTAACATGCCTGTGTGATGCACGGTTCAACAACTGAAGAATTCCAATAATATTTTCATTTTAATTTAATAAACTTACAATATAAAGGGTAAGGGACAAATATAGAGCGACAATTGAAATCAAAATCATTCATTTGCAAGATAAAACCCTACCCAGTTTTTATAATTAAGAATTGCGCAACAAAATCCTGAGTGCATGCATGTTGGTTGTTCTCCTCTTCCTTTGCAAACGGAATTTACCTTCAGATGCTCGTCCCCATCCCGCTGACGCACATCTCGAAGAAAAATCAATAGGAAGGTACTAAGATAAAAGGATATGTATAATTTATATATTTATTGTAATTAACCGACGTACATTCTTTGTGAACATAAAATTTATTGTCATTCATATATTTGTTCCTTCAATTTTTTCCAAAGATACACTCTTATGTCTGACACGATTACTTTTATTCAATTGTTTCTTTCTAAATAAAATATCATATGCAACATTTTAAGAATATGAAGAAACAATAAAGAGGAAAAAATAATAAAAACTTGAAAAAAAAATTAGTGCACCACTATGTGTGACACGCACATTAGCAATGCACCTATTAAGTGTGACACACATTTTCCTCTTTTTTTGAGAAAACCAATGAGCAGAACTACCAAACGACAATAACTGACATTTTTTTAATAGTGTAATAGTGGAGATGTGAGTAAATGTAGATTTTATTTTGATAAGTACGAATTATATATGTACCATAAATAGCATGCTCAGCGATTCTATAAATACCTGTGTGTATCTTCAGTCAGAGCACCCTCATCGGCACAAATATAATCCTCACAACTCTCCGTCTCTGGGCGTAAAAGAACATTCAAGTCTCTAAGTTCTCTCGCTTTTTCTGTCTCTCGCGAATGAGCCAGAGAAAGACAAGTATTTTCGATTTGTAGGTTCCCTCCGTTCACGTGATATTTATGGTCCGCGCAAAGTGCATTTAGATAATTATGTTTTTGTTTCCTTTCAATAGTCTTGGAAACACACAATCCAAAAAAATGAATGGTGTATCTTCAGCCACTTACTATCGACTGGTCCTCGTTGCCGATGCGTGTTTCACTACATGGTGGGATGCGATTTTTCGTTTGCCGGCTCATGATTTTCTATCATTGCGTGCATGGCCTAGTGCATACATTTAAATCATTAACTATGCATGGACCAACAACCCATGGCGAAGCGTCCATATTTGGCAAGAAATTCCAACTCCCCTATGTGGGTATGCCCAACTATGGAGGCAATAATAAAGAGCCAAGATTTAGGTTCCCATGCATGTATTGCCAGTTCATCAGCTGAAACGATGTCGGAAGCAGGTGCAGAATCTGCGTACAAACAAAAGAAGGGATCTTCTTTTAAAAACAGTTCATTGGATTATAGGTTGCAAGGTTTATACTGACGCTGCATGGAACAACACTACTAAATCAAGAAACAACTCAAGGAAAATAGGAATTGGAATTTACATTCAGACTGGTGAGAAGGAAGAAGAAATAGTTATCTTAATCTCTACAATTTGCAAGAGTGTAGAATCTCCATTACGTGCTAAGGCTATAATTGTACAGGTTGCTGCGGAAATTGCTTCTCGCATCGCTAATAACCAAAGTACTTTTCTAGTGGACAATCTAATACTCGCTCGGGCAAAGGCATCAAGGAACCTTATTCGAGTGACTGGGCATTGGCAAATTCGAAGCCAACTTCCAAATTACTTTGCTGCAATAGCCAACTTCAAGCTCAGGTCTTCCATATTCCTAGGGAACTTACTGTATAGGCTCACAATTGTGCATCTACTTCTTATGGAGATAATAATCCTTTGAGCCAAGAAATGGTTTCTTCTAGTGCACAACATAGATGAATGGGAGATCACTATCCTACGTTTGCAAATCTAGGGAATTTATATGTTAAGGATTGCCAAATCATATCTGTAAGATGTATTTGATATGAATACAGGGCGCCTCAGGTGCCAACAGTTGTCCAAAAAAAGTTGGGCATCACACATGATTACCGCATGCACGTCAGATATTTTTCAATCTATTTTGATTCACTTATTCCTTCATTAAAGATCTTCCAAAGATACGCACTTGCGGGTGCCATGCTTGTGCAAACACTTGCCATGAAAGCGTATTCCAAATGATTTATTTTACAAAAGCAAATCCCACAAGCACCATTTCAAGAAGATGAATAAAGAATAATGCATGGGAAAAAAATTGGAATTGCAGTGAGGCTCTTTTAAACTAGGCAACCGTCATATGGCAACCCAAAGGCCCTCAAGTGGTTTTTTCATCCCCCATCACGAAGGAAGTCATGCCACTATCAGATCATCACCAATTTTTATTCGTGTGTTCATGTATCACATACTTTTGCAATGGTATACTCTAATTGCATGCCTTACACGTTAACACGAGCACAATTGCACAAAGTAACCCTTTCTCTATCTGAAGAGAACCCATTCCTAGTTTGTTAAAATATCAGAACGTAGCCACCTAATTAAAGATGGATACCGACGAGCACTGATGGCACATGTAACATGCCCCTATGATGCATGGTTCTACAAATGAAGAATTCCAATAATATTTCCATTTTAATTTTATAAACTTACAATATAAAAGTTAACAGACAAATATAGTACGACAATTGAAATCCACATCATTCATTTGCAAGATATTGCCATACCCATTTTTTATAATTGTGAATTGCACAACAAAATCGTAGTTCTCCTCTTCCTTTGCAAAGGAAAGTTACCTTCAGATGCTCGTCACGATCTTGCTGACGCACATCTTGTGCAAAAATTAACATGAAGGCACTAAGATAAAAGGAAATCTAGAATTTATATATTTACCATAATTAATCGACATACATTCTTCTAAACATAAAACATATTGTCATTCATATATTTGTTCCTTCCATTTTTTCCAAAGATACAATCTTATGTGTGACACGATTGCGTTTATTCAACTCTTTCTTTCTAAATAAAATCTCATATGCAACATTTTAAGAATATGAAGAAACAATAAAGAGGAAAACAAACAAAAACTTGAAAACATTATTAGTGCACCTCTATGTGTCACACCCACATTAGCAATGCATCTATTAAGTGTGACACACATTTTCCACTTTTTTGAGAAAAGCAATGAGCAGTACTACCAAACGACAATAGCAGACATTTTTTTAATAGTGTAATAGTGGATATGTGAGTAAATGTAGATTTTATTTTGATAAGTACGAATTATATATGTACCATAAATAACATGCTCAGCGATTCTATAAATACCTATGTGTATCTTCAGTTAGAGCGCCCACATCGGCACAAATATAATCCTCACAACTCTCAATCTCCGAGCGTAAAAGGACACTAAAGTCACTGAGTTCTCTCGCTTTTCTTCTCTCTCGCAAATGAACCAGAGAAAGACAGGTATTTTGGACTTGTAGGTTCCCTCCATCCGTGTGATATTTATGGTCCGCGCAAAGTTCAGTTACCTAATTATGTTTTTGTTTCCTTCCAATAGTCTTGGAAACACACAATCCAAAAAAATGAATGGTGTATCTTCATGCACTTACTATCGACTGGTCCTCGTAAACGATACATGTTTCACTGCATGGTGGGATGCGGTTTTTTGTTTGCCAGCTCATGATTTTCTATCGTTGCGTGCATGGGCTAGTGCATAAATTTAAATCATTAACTATGCATGGACAAACAAGCCATGGCAAAGCGTCCATATTCGGCATGAAATTCCAACTCAACTATGTACGTATGACTAGCTATGAAGGCAATAATAAAGACCCAAGATTTTGGTTCCTATGCATGTATTGCCAATTCGTCAGTTGAAACAACGCCGGAAACAGGTGCAGAATCTGCGTACAAACAAAAGAAGGGATCTTTTTAAAACAGCTCATTGGATTATAGGTTGCAAGGTTTATACTAACGCTGCATGGAACAACACTACTGACTCCAGAAACAACTCAAGGAAAATAGGAACAGGAATTTACATTCAGACATGTGAGAACGAAGAAGAAACAGTTATCATAATCTCTACTACTTGCAAGAGTATTGAATCTCCATTATGTGCTAAGGCTACAGCTGTACAGGTTGCTTTGGAAATTGCTTCTTGCATCGCTAATAACCAAAGTACTTTTCTAGTGGACAATCTAATACTCGCTCGGCCAACGTCATCAAGGAACCTTCTTCAAGTGCCTGGGCATTGGTAAATTAGTAGCCAGCTTCCAAATTACTTTGCTGCAAGAGCCAACATTCAAGCTCGGGTCTTCCATATTCCTAGGGAACTTATTGTACAGGCTCACAATTGTGCATCTACTTATTTTAGATATAATTATCCTCTTAGCCTAGAAATGGTTTCTTCTAGTGCACAACATAGATGAATCGGAGATCACTATCCTAGGCTTGTAGATCTAGGGAATTTATATGTTAAGGATTACCAAATCCTATCCATAACTTGTATTTGATATGAATACAGGGCTCCGCATGTCCCAATAGTTGTCCAAAAAAAGTTGGGCATCGCACGTGGTAACTGTACGCACATCAGATATTTTTCAATCTATTTTGACTCACTTATTCATTCCTTAAAGAGCTTCAGAAGATACGCACTTGCGCGTGCAACGATTGCACAAACACTTGCCAAGAAACCATATTGCCAATGATTTATTTTCCAAAAGCAAATCTGACAAGCACCATCTTAAGAAGATGATTAAAGCAAAATGTATGGGGGAAAATGTAATAGCTGTGAGGCGCTTTTCAACTAGGCAACCGTCATATGGCAACCCAAAGGCCCTCCTGTGGTTTTATCAGCCCCCATCACTAAGGAAGTCATGCCACTAACATACCATCACCAATTTGTATTCACCGTGTTCTGTTTCACATACTTTTGCAATGGTATACTTTAATTGCAAGCCTTACACGTTAACACGAGCATAATTGCAAAGGGTAACCCTATCTCTATCTGAAGAGAACCCCTTCCTTGTTGGTCAAAATATAAGAACGGTAGCACCTAATTAAAGATGGAAACCTACGAGCACTGATGACACATGTAACATGCCCGTGTGATGCACGGTTCTACAACTGAAGAATTCCAATAATATTTTCATTTGAATTATATAAACTTACAATATAAAGGGTAAGAGACAAATATAGGGCGACAATTGAAATCAAAATCATTCATTTGCAAGATACAACCCTACCCAGTTTTTACAATTGAGAATTGCGCAACAAAATCGTGAGTGCATGCATGTTTGCTGTTCTCCTCTTCCTTTGCAAACAAAAGTTACCTTCAGATGCACGTCCCCATCCTGCTGACGCACACCTTGAATAAAAATCAATAGGAAGGTACTAAGATAAAAGGATATGTATAATTTATATATTTATTGTAATTAACCGATGTACATTCTTTGTGAACATAAAATTTATTGTCATTCATATATTTGTTCCTTCAATTTTTTCCAATGATACACTCTTATGTCTGACACGATTACTTTTATTCAATTGTTTCTTTCTAAATAAAATATCATATGCAACATTTTAAGAATATGAAGAAACAATAAAGAGAAAATAATAATAAAAACTTGAAAACATTTTTAGTGCACCACTATGTGTGACACGCACATTAGCAATGCACCTATTAAGTGTGACACACATTTTCCTCTTTTTTTGAGAAAACCAATGAGCAATACTACCAAACGACAATAACTGACATTTTTTTAACAGTGTAATAGTGGAGATTTGAGTAAATGTAGATTTTATTTTGATAAGTACGACTTATATATGTACCATAAATAGCATGCTCAGTGATTCTATAAATACCTGTGTGTATCTTCAGTCAGAGCACCCTCATCGGCACAAATATAGTCCTCACAACTCTCCGTCTCTGGGCGTAAAAGAACATTCAAGTCTCTAAGTTCTCTCACTTTTTCTCTCTCGCGCGAATGAGCCAGAGAAAGACAGGTATTTTCGATTTGTAGGTTCCCTCCGTTCGTGTGATATTTATGGTCCGTGCAAAGTTCATTTAGCTAATTATGTTTTTGTTTCCTTTCAATAGTCTTGGAAACACACAGTCCAAAAAAATGAATGGTGTATCTTCAGCCACTTACTATCGACTGGTCCTCGTTGCCGATGCGTGTTTCACTACATGGTGGGATGTGATTTTTCGTTTGCCGGCTCATGATTTTCTATCATTGCGTGCATGGCCTAGTGCATACATTTAAATCATTAACTATGCATGGACCAAGAACCCATGGTGAAGCGTCCATATTTGGCAAGAAATTCCAACTCCCCTATGTGGGTATGCCCAGCTATGGAGGCAATAATAAAGAGCCAAGATTTAGGTTCCTATGCATGTATTGCCAGTTCATCGGCTGAAACGATGTTGGAAGCAGGTGCAGAATCTGCGTGCAAACAAAAGAAGGCATCTTCTTTTAAATAAAATTCATTGGATTATAGGTTGCAAGGTTTATACTGATGCTTCATAGAACAACAGTACTAACTCCAGAAACAACTCAAGGAAAATAAGAATTGGAATTTACATTCATACTGGTGAGAAGGAAGAAGAAATAGTTATCTTAATCTCTACAACTTGCAAGAGTGCAGAATCTCCATTACGTGCTAAGGCTATAGCTGTACAGGTTGCTGCGGAAATTGCTTCTCGCATCGCTAATAACCAAAGTAATTTTCTAGTGGACAGTCTAATACTCGCTCAGGCAAAGGCATCAAGGAACCTTATTCGAGTGAGTGGGCATTGGCAAATCCGAAGCCAACTTCCAAATTACTTTGCTGCAATAGCCAACATTCAAGCTCAGGTCTTCCATATTCCTTGGGAACTTATTGTATAGGCTCACAATTGTGCATCTACTTCTTATGGAGATAATAATCCTCTGAGCCAAGGAATGGTTTCTTCTAGTGCACAACATAGATGAATGGGAAAGATCACTATCCTAGGCTTGCAAATCTAGGGAATTTATATGTTAAGGATTGCCAAATCCTATATGTAACATGTATTTGATATGAACACTGGGCGCCTCAGGTGCCAACAGTTGTCCAAAAAAAGTTGGGCATCACACATGATTACCGCATGCACGTCAGATATTTCCCAATCTATTTTGACTCACTTATTCCTTCATTAAAGATCTTCCAAAGATACGCAATTGCGCGTGGCATATTTGCGCATACACTTGCCATGAAAGAGTATTGCCAATGATTTATTTTCCAAAAGCAAATCCCACAAGCACCATTTCAAGAAGATGAATAAATAAAAATGCATGGGAAAAAAATGGAATTGCGGTGAGGCTCTTTTAAACTAGGCAACCGTCATATGGCAACCCAAAGGCCTCACGTGGTTTTTTCATCCCCCATCACGAAGGAAGTCATGCCACTATCAGATCATCACCAATTTGTATTCACGTGTTCATGTATCACATAATTTTGCAATGGTATACTCTAATTGCATGCCTTACACGTTAACACGAGCACAATTGCACAAAGTAACCCTATCTCTATCTGAAGAGAACCCGTTCCTAGTTGGTTAAAATATCAGAATGTAGCCACCTAATTAAAGATGGATACCGACGAGCACTGATGGCACATGTAACATGCCCCTGTGATGCACGGTTCTACAAATGAAGAATTCCAATAATATTTTCATTTTAATTTTATAAACTTACAATATAAAAGGTAACAAACAAATATAGTGCGACAATTGAAATCCACATCATTCACTTGCAAGATATTGCCCTACCCATTTTTTATAATTGTGAATTGCACAACGAAATCATAGTTCTCCTCTTCCTTTGCAAAGGAAAGTTACCTTCAGATGCTCGTCACGATCCTGCTGACGCACATCTTGAGCAAAATTTAACATGAAGGCACTAAGATAAAAGGAAATGTAGAATTTATATATTTACCATAATTAATCGACATACATTCTTCTGAACATAAAACATACTGTCATTCATATATTCGTTCCTTCAATTTTTTCCAAAGATACAATCTTATGCGTGACACGATTGCGTTTATTCAACTATTTCTTTCTAAATAAAATCTCATATGAAACATTTTAAGAATATGAAGAAACAATAAAGAGGAAACCAAAAATAAAAACTTGAAAACATTTTTAGTGCACCTCTATGTGTGACACCCACATTAGCAATGCACCTATTAAGTGTGACAAACATTTTCCACATTTTTGAGAAAAGCAATGAGCAGTAGTACCAAACGACAATAGCAGACATTTTTTTAATAGTGTAATAGTGGATATATGCGGAAATTCGTAAGCGCGGACGAGTGCGCCTAGTCTCGGAATCACCAGTCGTTCTTCCGCATGGGATGAGGGCCGCGTCTTGTATCGTCAATTGTACACGGTAGTTACGTGCGTAACTGTGTAACGGCTGCACACACGTCAATAGCTGACGGCCGTTCGGCAGTACCAGCGGCTAGGAAAACCAGCTGCTGCACGGTGTTGACTCCCGCCGAAGAAGCACACCAGGATCGCATCAACACCTGTCACCGGCCATCCGCGTGGCGTAGTTAGAGCATTCGTCAACTCAGGTCCTAGTAAAAGAAATTACAAGCGCATCTATTTCAGCTGTGGGCAACTGAAAAATAGCGTGGCAATTGAAAAGGCTGTCATGTGTTTTTTCAGAACATATTTTCTTAAAATTTGCCAATGTGGCCATTTGCAAATTCCTAAGCTTCTTTATCCACATTTGCCATAATTTACAAAGTTATTTTTGCCATGATTTTTTTTGGAGTAAGGCAAATTTATTTTTTGGACCATGTCACATTTCTTTCTTTTGTGTCATTACGAATCTATTATTAGACCCTAGAAAAAAAATCTTGTACAGTGAAAACTATTTTTTGTTTTACCATGGCAGATTTTGTACTTTGGACTATGTAAAAATTGTATTTGGACCATGGCAACTTTCATTTTGTAATATGACAAATTTATTTGTTCAAACATTGTTAATCTTTACATTAAATTTTTTTACACGATGTAAATTTTATTAGGTACACCATGCTAGTTTTATTGTAGGTAACATGGCACTTATATCAGTATTTTATTTTTTGGTATTGTATGGAGCATTGGAGTATATTAGACCAATGGCAAATTTTACGGTAATTTAGTTTTTCATAAGTCATGCCAAGATGGAAATCATTGCAATTTTGCTAGGTGCTGTTTCATCTAGGCATTTTTGCTAGGTGCCTGTGTTCACTTACCTACAATTTTTTTTGCTAGGAAAAATGACACATCATGGTACCTTAGTATGGGTACCGTCACTAATGCCATTTTAGTGCAAGGGACGTGAAGCCGGCTTCAATGCGGCGCATCGGTCAGAGTAGACTTCTCCGTCACTACATCGGCATTGAAGTGCCGCCGCCCGCTCATCCGGTCATGTTCGGTCGCGTACTCTATTGGGCATGTATGACCGGGCCAGCAAAGTGAGACATTGCCATGACGGCAGGGTGTGATAGCCTACACCTGGTCCAGGACATGAGTTCCTATCGGATCCGGCTTACTTTACTGCCCCTTGCTTGGATTCAAATGTTGAATATATAATGTATCATGAAAGTTGGTACCGTGATCCCAATAAACAGGTACCATGTGAAAAAATACATATATTTATGATACATACACGAGCACTTTTTATGACACGGCGATCAATTTTTAATATATGTGACGAACATTTTTAGTACACAATCAACATGTTTTTGTTGAAATGCAAGATCAATATTTTTTGAACACACGGTGTTTAAAAAAGTACACGATGGACATTGTGACTTGTGAGTACAAGATGAACAATTTTCATTATAATGAGAACTTTTCAATGAACGGTAAAAAAAATTAAACTACACGATGAACATTTCTAAACACACGCCGAAAGTTTGTGAGTAATGTGTGATGAACACTTTTTTAAAAAAATTTAAAGCTTTTAGAAAAAATGTTCATGTAAGTATAAAAAGTGTTAACACATAATGACATTTCTAATTACATGATGAATACTTTTTAAATACACTATGAGTATTTTTTATGCCTAATATTTTTTATTCGAACGATGAAATTTTGTGAAAACACGATGCGCATTTTTAAACGAAATATGACCAAATTTTAATATACATGAAACATTTTAATAAACATGAATATTTTTATATCCATTTTTTTGACGTGGATGAACATTTTTTAACACAAAATATTAAAGAAAACCAAAAAATGTTAAAAAAAACACCAATGAAAAATAGTAACGGGGCATTGGGTTCACTCGCACTTTTTTACATAGTGTGTTCCCAGCCTTTTCTTTTTTTTGAAGAAAATGTGTTGCTAGCTTCTTTTAAGCAAAAGTTTTTTTAACGCAATCTTTTAAGCACAAGTGCATTGCCAGTGTATGTTCCTCCCACGTCACGCGGTCCTGCACCAAACGAACTTAGCTGTGCATGGCGGTTATGTACCAATGGAACATCCCAAAGTCACCGTCGGAGTTACCGGCCCGATGACGGGGCTGTTTCCGTATATCACTGTTGCCTTCTACGGTGATACATCCCGCACTGCCGCTGGAGGCAATTGTCGCGTACACGCGTCAATGTCCAGTTGGCCACCACTACCAGGAGCAGGCGAGGACGAGCGCTCTATCGCCGCACTCATATGCGAGTAAATGTAGATTTTATTTTGATAAGTATGAATTATATATGTACCATAAATAACATGCTCAGCGATTCTATAAATGCCTATGTGTATCTTCAGTCAGAGCGCCCACATCGGCACAAATATAATCCTCACAACTCTCAGTCTCTGAGCATAAAAGGACACTCAAGTCTCTGAGTTCTCTCTCTTTTCTTCTCTCTCGCAAATGAGCTAGAGAAAGACAGGTATTTTGGACTTGTAGGTTCCCTCCATCCGTGTGATATTTATGGTCCGCGCAAAGTTCAGTTACCTAATTATGTTTTTGTTTTCTTTCAATATTCTTGGAAACACACAATCCAAAAAAATGAATGGTGTATCTTCATGCACTTACTATCAACTAGTCCTCGTTGACGATACATGTTTCACTGCATGGTGGGATGCGGTTTTTTGTTTGCCGGCTCATGATTTTCTATCGTTGCGTGCATGGGCTAGTGCATAAATTTAAATCATTAACTATGCATGGACCAACAAGCCATAACAAAGCGTCCATATTTGGCATGAAATTCCAACTCTCCTATGTACGTATGACTAGCTATGCAGGCAATAATAAAGACCTAAGATTTCGGTTCCTATGCATGTGTTGCCAATTCATCAGCTGAAACAATGCCGGAAAGAGGTGCAGAATCTGCGTACAAACAAAAGAAGGGATCTTCTTTTTAAAACAACTCATTGGATTATAGGTTGCAAGGTTTATACTGACGTTGCATGGAACAACACTACTGACTCCAGAAACAACTCAAGGAAAATAGGAACAGGAATTTACATTCAGACAGGTGAGAACGAAGCAGAACTGGCAAGAGTGTAGAATCTACATTGCGTGATAAGGCTACAGCTATAAAGGTTGCTACGGAAATTGCTTCTCGCATCGCTAATAACAAAAATACTTTTCTAGAGGACAATCTAATACTCGCTCGGGCAACGGCATCAAGTAACCTTCCTCAAGTGCGTGGGTATTGGCAAATTAGAAGCCAGCTTCCAAATTACTTTGCTGCAACAGCCAACATTCAAGCTCAGCTCTTCCATATTAATAGGGAGCTTACTTTACAGGATCACAATTATGCATCTACTTCTTGTGGAGATAATTATCCTTTGAGCCAAGAAATTGTTTCTTCTAGTGCACACCATAGATGAACGGGAGGTCACTATCCTAGGCTTGCAAATCTAGAGAACTCATATGTTAAGGATTGCCCAACCCTATCCCTAGCTTGTATTTGATATGAATACAGGGTGCCTCAGGTGCCAACGGTTGTCCAGAAAAAGTTGGGCATCACACATGATAACCGCATGCACGTCGGATATTTTCCAATCTATTTTGACTCACTTATTCATACCTTAAAGAGATTTCAAAGATACGAACTTGCGTGTGCCACAATTGCGCAAACACTTGCCAAGAAAGCATATTGCCATTGATTTATTTTCTAGAAGCAAATCCCAGAAGCACCATTTTAAGAAGATGATTAAAGCAAAATGTATGGGAAAAACAATCTGGAATAGCTGTGAGGCGCTTTTCAACTAGGCAACCATCATATGGCAACCTAAAGGCCCTCCCGTGGTTTTATCAACCCCATCACGAAGTAAGTCATGCCACTAACAGACCATCACCAATTTATATCGTGTGTTCAAGTTTCACATACTTTTTAAATCGTATACTCTAATGGCATGCCTTACACGTTAACACGAGCACAATTGCACAAAGTAACCCTATCTATATCTGAAGAGAACCCCTTCCTAGTTGGTCAAAATATAAGAACGGTAGCCACAAAATTAATGATGGAAACCGATGAGCACTGGTGACACATGTAACATGCCCGTGTGATGCACGGTTCTACAAATGAAGAATTCCAATAATATATTAATTTTAATTTTATAAACTTACAATATAAAAGGTAACATACAAATATAGCATGACAATTGAAATCCACATCATTCGTCTGCAAGATACAACCCTACCCATTTTTTTACAATTGTGAATTGCGCAACAAAATTGTGATTGCATGTTGGCTGTTCTCCTCTTCCTTTGCAAAGGAAAGTTACCTTCAGATGCTTTTCACGACCTTGCTGACGCACATCTCGAGCAAAAATCAACATGAAGGCACTAAGATAAAAGGATATATAGAATTTAAACTTTTACCGTAATTAACCGACATACATTCTTTGTGAACATAAAATTTGCTGTCATTCATATATTTGTTCCTTCAATTTTTTCCAAAGACACACTCTTATGGGTGACACGATTGCGTTTATTCAATTGTCTCGTTCTAAATAAAATCTCATACGCAACATTTTGATAATATGAGGAAACAATAAAGAGAAAACAAAAATAAAAACTTGAAAACATTTTTACTCCACCTCTATGTGTGACAGCACATTAGCAATGCACCTATTAAGTGTGACACACATTTTCAACTTTTTTGAGAAAACCAATGAGCAGTACTACCAAACGACAATGGCAAACATTTTTATTAACATTGTAATAGTGGAGATGCGAGGAAATGTAGATTTTATTTTGATAAGTACGAATTAAATATGTACCAGAAATAACATGCTCGGCGATCCTATAAATACATGTGTGTATCTTCAATCAGTGCACCCCACATCGGCACAAATATAATCCTCAGAACCCTTAGTCTCTGAGCATAAAAGAAGACTCAAGTCTCTGAGTTCTCTCGCTTTTCTTCTCTCTCGTAAAAGAGCTAGAGAAAGACAGGTATTTTCGATTTGTAGGTTCGCTTCGTTCGCGTGATATTTATGGTCCGCACAAAGTTCATTGAGCTAATTATGTTTTGTTTCCTTTCAATAACCTTGGAAACACATAGTCCAAAAAAATAAATGGTGTATCTTCATCCACTAGCTATCAATTGGTCCTCGTTGCTGTTACGTGTTTCACTGCATGGCAGGATGCGGTTTTTTGCCGGCTCACGATTTTCTATCGTTGCGTGCATGGGCTACTGCATAAATTTAAATCATTAACTATTCAAAGCGTCCATATTTGCCAAGAAATTCCAACTCCACAATGTAGGTATGCCCAACTATGCAGGCAATAATAGTGATCCATGATTTAGGTTCCTATGTATGAATTGCTAGTTCATCAGCTGAAGCGATGCCAAACACAGGTGCAGAATCTCCATAAAACGAAAGAAGGGATCTTCTTTAAAAACAGATGATTGGATTATAAATTGCAAGGATTATATTGACGCTGCACGTAAGAACACTACTTACTCCAGAAAAAACTCAAGGAAAATAGGAATAGGAATTTACATTCAGACTGGAGAGAACGAAGAAGAAACAGTTATCTTAATCTCTACAACTGGCATGAGTGTAGAATCTCCATTACGCGCTAAGGCTACAGCTGTACATGTTGCTTCGGAAATTGCTGCACGCATCGCTAATAACCAAAGTACTTTTCTAGTGGACAATCTAATACTCGCTCGAGCATAGGTATCAAGGAACCTTCTTCAAGTGCCTGGGCATTGGCAAATCAGAAGCCAGCTTCCAAATTACTTTGCTGCAACAGCCGATATTCAAGCTCAGGTCCTCTATATTCCTAGGGAACTTAACGTATAGGCTCACAATTATGCATCTACTACTTATAGAGATAATTATCCTGTGAGCCAAGAAATGGTTTCTTTTAGTGCACGACATAGATCACTATCCTAGGCTTGCAAACATAGGGAATTTATATGTTAAGGATTGCCAAATCCTATCTGTAACTTGTATTTGATATGAATTGTCAACAGTTGTCCAAAAAAAGTTGGGCATCGCACATGATAACTGTATGCACGTTAGATATTTTCCAAGCTATTTTGACTCACTTATTCATTCCTTAAAGATCTTCCAAAGATACAAACTTGCGCGTGCCACGATTCCGCAAACACTTGCCAAGAAGGCATATTGCCAATGATTTATTTTCCAAAAGCAAATCCCACAAGAACCGTTTTAAAAAGATGATTAAACAAAATGTATGGGAAAAAATCTGGAATAGCTGTGAGGCAATTTTCATCTAGTCAACCGTCCTATGGCAACCCAAAGGCCCTCCCATAATTTTATCAGGCCCCATCACCAAGGAAGTCATGCAACTAACAGACCATCACCATTTTGTATTCATGTGTTCATGTTTCACATACTTTTGCAATGGTATACTCTAATTGCATGCCTTACATGTTAACACGAGCACAATTGCACAAAGTAACCCTATCTCTACCTGAATAGAACCCCTTCCTAGTTGGTCAAAATATAAGAACGGTAGCCACCTAATTAAAGATGGAAATCGACGAGCATTGATGACACATGTAACATGCCCATGTGATGCACGGTTCTACAAATGAAGAGTTCCAATAATATTTTCATTTTAATTTTATAAGCTTACAGCATAAAAGGTAACAGACAAATATAGCGCGACAATTGAAATCCACATCATTCATTTGCAAGATACAACCCTACCCATTTTTTATAATTGTGAATTGCGCAACAAAATCGTGTGTGCATGTTTGCTATTCTCCTCTTCCTTTGCAAAGGAAAGTTACATTCAGATGCTCGTCACGACCCTGCTGACGCACATCTCGAGCAAAAATAAATATGAAGACACTAAGAAAAAAGGACATGTAGACTTTATATATTTACCATAATTAACCGACATACATTCTTTGTGAACATAAAATTTACTGTCATTCATATATTTGTTCCTTCATATATTTTTTTCCAAAGATACACTCTTATGTGTGACACGATTGAGTTTATTCAATTGTGTCTTTCTAAATAAAATCTTATATGCAGCATTTTAAGAATATGAAGAAACAATAAAGAGGAAAACAAAAAAAACTTGAAAACATTTTTAGTGCACCTCTATGTGTGACATGCAAATTAGCAATGCATCTATTAAGTGTGACATGCATTTTCCTCTTTTTTGACAAAACAAATGAGCAGTACTACCAAACCGCAATAGCAGACTTTTTTACACATTAATAGTGGAGATGTGAGTAAATGTAGATTTTCTTTTGTTAAGTACAAATTAAATATGTACCATAAATTACATGCTTGGTGATTCTATAGATACATGTGTGTATCTTCAGTCAGAGCACCCCACATCGGCACAAAGATAATCCTCACAACTCTCAGTCTCTGAGCGTAAAAGAACACTCAAGTCTCTAAGTTCTCGTGGTTTTCTTCTCTCTCGCAAAGGAGCCAGAGAAAGACAGGTATTTTGGATTTGTAGGTTCCCTCCGTTCGCGTGATATTTATCGTCCGCGCAAAGTTCATTTAGCTAATGATGTTTTTGTTTCCTTTCAATAGTCTTGGAAACACATAGTTCAAAAAAATAAATGGTGTATCTTCATCCACTTACTATCGACTGGTCCTCGTTGCCGATGCGTGTTTCACTGCATGGTGGGGTGCGGTTTTTTGTTTGCCGACTCATGATTTTCTCACGTTGCGTGCATGGGCTAGTGCATAAATTTAAATCATTAACTATGCGTGGACCAACAAGCTATGGTGAAGCATCCATATTTGGCAAGAAATTCAAACTCCCCCATATAGGTATGCCGAGTTATGCATGCAATAATAAAGAGCAAAGATTTAGGTTCTGATTCATGTATTGCCAGTTCATCGGCTGAAACAATGCCAGAAGCAGGTGCAGGATCCGCGTACAAACAAAAGAAGGTATCGTCTTTAAAAACATATAATTTGATTATAGGTTACAAGGTTTATACAGATGCTGCATGGAAGAACAATAGTGACTCCATAAATAACCCAAGGAAAATAAGAATTGGAATTTCCATTCTGACTAGTGAGAACAAAGAAGAAACAGTAATCTTAATCTCTACAACTGGCCAGAGTGTACAATCTCCATTACGTGCCAAGGCTACAGTTGTACAGGTTGTTGCAGAAATTGCTTCTCGCATTGCTAATAACCAAAGTACTTTTCTAGTGGACAATCTAATACTCGATCGGGCTACGACATCAAGGAACGTTCTTCAACTGCCTGGGCATTGGCAAATTAGAAACCAGCTTCCAAATTACTTTGCTGCAACAGCCAACATTCAAGCTCAGGTCTTCCATATTCCTAGGGAACTTACTATACAGGCTCACAATTGTGCATGTACTTCTTATAGAGATAATTATCCTCTTACGCAAGAAATGGTTTCTTCTAGTGCACAACATAGATGAACGGGAGATCACTATCCTAGGCTTGCAAATTTAGGGAATTTACATGTGAAGGATTGCCAAATCCTATGAGTAACTTGTATTTGATATGAATACAGGGCGCCTCAGGTGCTAACAGTTGTCAAAAAAAAGTTGGGCATCGCACGTGATATCCGTATGCACGTCAGATATTTCCCAATCTATGTTGACTCACTTATTCATTCTTTAAAGATCTTCCAAAGATACACACTTGCACGTGCCATGATTGCGCAAACACTTGACAAGAAAGCGTATTGCCAATGATCTAATTTCCAAAAGCAAATCCCACAAGAACCATGTTTAAAAGATGATTAAAGCAAAATGTATGAGAAAAAAAATCTAGAATAGCTATGAGGCGATTTTAAACTAGGAAACCATCACATGGCAACCCAAAGGCCCTCTGGTGGTTTTATCAGGCCCCATCACGAAGGAAGTCATGCAACTAACAGACCATCACCATTTTGTATTCATGTGATCAATTTTCACATACTTTTGCAATGATATACTCTAATTGCATGCCTTAAACGTTAACACGAGCACAATTGCACAAAGTAACCCTGTCTCTATCCGAAGAGAACACCTTCCTAGTTAGTCAAAATATAAGAAAGGTAGCCACATAATTAAAGATGGAAACCGACGAGCACAGATGACACATGTAACATGCCCGTGTGATGCAGGGTTCTACAAATGAAGAATTCCAAGAATATTTTCATTTTAATTTTATAAACCGACAATATAAAAGCTAATAGATAAATATAGCGCGAAAATTGAAATCCACATCATTCATTTGCAAGATACAACCCTACCTACCTTTTTACAATTGTGAATTGCACAACAATATCGTGAGTGCGTGTTTGTTGTTCTCCTCTTCCTTTGCAAAGGGAAGTTACCTTCAGATGCTCGTCACGACCCTGCTGACGCAAAACTGGAGAAAAAATTAACATGGAGGCACTATGATAAAAGAATATGTAGAATTTATATATCTGCCGTAATAAACCGACGTTGCATAGTTTGTGAACATAAAATTTACTGTCATTCATATATTTGTTCCTTCAATTTTCTCCAAATATACACTCTTTTGTGTGACACGATTATGTTTATTCAATTGCTTCTTTCGAAATAAAATATCATATGCACCATTTTAAGAATATAAAGAAGCAATAAAGACGAAAACAAAAATAAAAACTTGAAAACATTTTTTGTGCACCTATATGTGTGGCACACACATTAGCAATGCACCTATTAAGTGTGACACACATTTTCCACTTTTTTGTGAAAACAAATGAGTAGTATTACCAAACGACAATAGCAGACATTTTTTTAACAGTTTAATTGTGGAGATTTGAGTAAATGTAGATTTTATTTTGATAGTACCATAAATAACATGCTCAACGAATCTATAAATACCTATGTGTATCTTTAGTCAGAGCACCCACATCGGCACAAATATAATCCTCACAACTCTTAGTCTCTTAGCGTAAAGGAACACTCAAGTCTCTAAGTTCTCTCGCTTTTCTTCTCTCTCACAAATGAGCCAGAGAAACACAGGTATTTTAGATTTCTAGGTTCCCTCCATTCGCATGATATTTATGGTCCGTGCAAAGTTCATTTAGCTAATTATGTTTTTGTTTCGTTTCAATATTCTTGGAAACACACAGTCCAAAAAAATGAATGGTGTATCTTCGTCCAGTTACCATCGACTGGACCTCGTTGCCGATACGTGTTTCACTCAATGGTGGGATGCAGTTTTTCGTTTGCCGGCTCATGATTTTCTATCGTTGCGTGCATGGGCTAGTGCATGAATTTAAATCATTAACTATGGATGGACCAACAAGCCATGGATTTAGGTTCCTATGCTTGTATTGCTAGTTCATCAGCTGAAACGATGCTGGAAGTAGGTGCATAATCTAGATACAAACAAAAGAAGGGATCTTCTTTAAAAACAAATCATTGGATTATAGGTTGCAAGGTTTGAAAGTGCGATATATCGACTAGAGGGGGGTGAATAGGCGATTTTTACAATTTCATCACTGAGGAATTTCTAGGTGATGAAATTCCTAAGCAACGACATACTAGCAGCGGAATAAGTAGTCAGGTATAATTAGAACAGAGCAACAACATAGTCATCATGATGAAATGAAAACAAGCACAGAGTACAGACAACTTGATAACAGGAAAAGCAGGCTGAAGACTAAGTGACTGAAGAATTAGGAATGAGGAATTAGAGAAAATCTCCAGTCAATGTCTTCAAACAGTAATGATGAGGTACATCAACACATGAATGAGGAAATGAAAGGGTTGAGGAAATAGAACCAGTTGGCTTGGTGAAGACAATGATTTGGTAGACCAGTTCCAACTGTTGTGACAGTTGTACGTCTGGTTGGAGCGGCTGAGTATTTAAACTCGTGGACACACAGTCCTCACCATATTCTCCTTGAGATAACGTCACACAGACCTTGCCCAACAATCGTGGTAAGTCTTCAGGTGACTTCCAAACCTTCACATACTTGGTCACTCGGCGATCTACAATTCATCTTGGATGCTCAGACCATGACGCCTAACCGTCTGGAGGATACACAGTCGTCAAAGGTAACAAGTGTCGGTTCCACACAGGAACAATCTCTTCGGTGATGCTAAATCACTTTGGGTTTGTAGGTGTTTGGGTTTGGGTTTCGGGTTTTCCTCACTTGATGATTTACGCTCAAAGTCCTCGGAGGATGGGATGCTCTCAATGACAAGTGTCAGTTTCTCTCGACGCAGCCAACTAGCTAGTGGTTGTAGGCGGCAGCTATTTATAGCCTAGGGAGCAGCCTGATATGACAAGAAATAAATTCCCTTCAATGGTATGACTGTTAGGTGGGTAGATATTTGACAGGTGGCGCATAGCACAGCAATGGTCGGATATTTGAGGTGCAAATTCCTCAGGGCTATCATGTTCCTCACTGTGTAGGCAATCCGCACTAGCGAAATCCTAACTCCTCAGTAAGAACAAATTTCTCAGAGACTAGAAGATCTTCGTCTCTATCATTGAAGAAATTGACCGAAATGATATGAGATTTCCAATGGCTTCACTCGAAAGGATTGGGTAGGTATAGGATTTTGAGATGAGCATCACTTGGAAATATGTTTCCTTAGTATTACCTCGACCCCCTTTAACAGTACGGTGTTTCCTATGACTCAAGAAAGAGAAAATAACTACAAAAACAGAAGTCTTCACGCTTCATAGTCCTCGCACGAATATCCAAGTCTTCAAGGTCACAACAATTTCTTCACTTTCAAAATCTTCAAGAGAACCAAAGTCTTTAGCTGAAGACATACATTTTTAGGGTTCGACTTTCATCATAAATATCAAACTCCTCATCGACTTATGGAGAATGTGTACACTCACAAACATATCAGTCCCTTAACCTATAAGTCTTCAATACACCAAAATCACTAAGGGGCGCTAGATGCACTTACAATCTCCCCCTTTTTGATGATTGATGACAAATAGGTTAAGTTTTCAACAGGGATAAACATATCAATTGAAAGTGCTCAATATTGAGGAATTTGATTGCAAGATACAGAAGAACTCCCCCTGAAGATGTGCATATGTGAGGAATTTGCTTTCAAAGAGCAATACATATTGAAGAGTAGTATCATGGAGATCCCCCCTATATCTTGTAATTCGTACACGCATTTGACATATAATATAAAGAATTTGAAATGCATGATGAAATATGGTGACTGATGTAATTCATCATGCGTGCATTAACATATCCGAGGGAATAGCATGCAGAAAAATAGATCAAAAGTATCAGATCACCATAGGTCTTAAGTTTACAACTCGATCCAACAAATACTTCAGAAGAACGAGAGTTGTAACTTAGCAAAGAAAATGCCCATATAAAGACCCACTTGAAGACCAAAAGGGGCGAAAAGTGAGAACTAATGCCCCTGAAGAATATCATCATGATGTCGATGGATGAGCGCCAGTGTTGTTGGGGTCGTTCGTTGTAGCAGGGCCTACTGCTGTGTCGTCCAAATCTTCAGCTTCATCCTTCTCGCGCGATGAAGAATATGAGATCACGACCAGCTGAGGAACTTTGAACTTCTTGAATTTCTTCGAAGTTGGCTAAGACCAGTCAAAGTGTTGTTGGAAGTCTATCTCCTTGAGTTCATCAGCAGTGTAGACATGTTAAAGAATAGCCAAGATGTGGTCGAAGACTTGATGCAGATAATAGTGATTCTTCTTCATAGAGTTTTGAGTGACAATCATGTTCTAAAGAATTGCACCAAACTGACGCTTGACCCACTTGTGATTTCTATCCACCTTCTGATGAAGACTTAGGAGCAGCTCACGATCAGTCATCACCCATGGAGCAGTGGCCTGAGGATTTTGCTTTGAAGCATTTGCAGCAGTGTCATGAGTGGCAGAGTCATCATTTGTAGAGTAGGATGCTGCCTTTCTAAATTATCCATCCAAAGGACAAGTGCCTTCATCAATAATTGTAGCCTTGCCCTTCTCATCAGCTAAGGAAATAGTCCATTTGAGGACTTCAATCAGTGGCAAATAGCTAACATGATTTTGAAAATCAGCCTTGTAATGAATTGAAGTCCTGGATTTGATGAATTTCATGATCTAGGGAGCGTAAGGCTTCAACTCAAAGGGGGACAACGCAACATTGGCCAATGTCCTCATGAAGAAATCAGGATAGTTGATTGGAATACCATGCATGATGTTGAAAAGCAAGTTCTTCATGATGCGAACAATTGTTTCTTCTTCAGAGTTGTGGCCCTTAACGGGACTGAGGGTTTTGGCCAGAATGCGATAGATAGTCTTGGCACATACATCAAATCCTTGACAAGGAAATTTGTTCTTGGAGCTTGGCCAGCCTTCAAAGGCTTTCATCAGCACTTGCATCAGATGATTCTGCAGTTCAAGTTCTTCATAGAGCTTCAGCGCTCGTTCGGTGGGTGGACTGATTGGGACGACATGAAGCAATTTAGAGGTTGGAGCTTTGTGATGCGTATTTTCAGTTATCCTGTCCAGAACCGATGAATTCACATCATCAACATTTCCTGTCAGATGCAAAGTGGCATAGAGCTGAAGAATTAGCTCTTCATTCCAGTCACAGATGTCGATGCAGAAATTGAGTAGACCAGCATCATGAAGAACACTGTGGATTGGGGTAAAACACGGAAGGGACTCCATATCCACGTGAGGAAGATGCTCATGGTCAAACACTTTATCCTTGTCGAACAACAGTGAGGAATAGAAGTTCATCTGAGAAGCAGTCTAGAAGCGCTTGCGGCAAAGGCGAGCAGAGTCATATAGATTGAAATCTAAGAAGAAATGATGCTTAGCAAATAAGTCATCATCCTTGAACTTCTGCTTCTTAGAGTGAGGATTCCACGGCTTGGGATGAAGATTTGTAGTGGAAGTTTTCACAGCCACCTCAAGCATAGCCTCCGGAGCCTCAGGCTGAGGAATCTCAGGAGCAGTTTCTTCTGCTGTCTTCTTTTCCATTTCATCAGCACTAGTGGTTCGAATTTCTTCGGGCATGGAGTGAAGTGAAGCTTGACCTTGATCAGAACCCGAGTGAATTACTTCGGTGTGCATGGGGGACTGAGGAATTTGCTGCAGAGGAGTAAACAGAGGAGAATTGGGATGATGACTTTCCCAGTAATCGTCATTCATCATTGGAGTCGTAGACCCGATGTCCACATCCTCTTATCCCGCTTCAACTTCTTCAACACCGACCTCTTCAGCAGTGAACTGAGGCCGCGACGATGATACCTGTAGCGGTGAAGGGATTGTATCCAGTTAAATTTCATCATCCAACTTCTCTGACGAAGCAGCAGATGGATTTCCTTCATCAATGTCATCAGTGATGACATATTCTTCACCAAAAGGAACAGTTTCCTTTGATGGCATGACAGTCAGTGGAACAACATCAATTGGATTTTTGAAAGAGCTCTTCAAAGTCTTCACTTTCTTCAAAGCTGAAGACTCTGAGGCGTCTGATGCTTTCCTCTTCTTTGCTGCCGCCCTTTCGGCAGCCTTGGTTTTCTTCGCTTCGGATGCAGAAGGAAGAAGAGTGCTTTTCATCTGTGAAGACATTGTAGGGGGAGCAGATGAAATTGGCACAGTTTCTTCAGGAAAAACTGTTTTAGTTGCCCTGGAGGGTTCAGATTCTTCAGGCGCAACGGTAGATTCTTCAGCTGGCATGGATTGATCTTCAGGCGCAACATTGGTGGTTGCCTTGGCAGTTTCATCAGGAGCTGGAATAGCATCATCAGCCCTGGCACTCGTAGTTTCTTCAGCAGCCTGATATTTATCAGCGGTGCTGGCATGTTCTTTAGTTGGCTAAGCAGATGCTTCACCCTGAGCAATTTCTTGTTGCTCTTCAACAGCAACATTTGGCTTGAGGCCTTTAGCAAGCTTGATGAATCTGACTCTGGCTCCTAGCCAATCTTCTTTATACGTGTCAAATTCATCAATGGGAGCTTTGATTTCAGATTGAATAGACACAAGTTCTTCAGTGATCATTTTCAGGATATTTTTTCAGATAATGATCCTTTTGTACTATGTTTTCTTCACTGATCTGGCCTCCTCAAACTTCCATTTTTCTTCAGCAATGAAAGCAGTCAACACGTTACTTTGTCCTGGTGTGAGGTTCAGGTCAGGAAGTGGTTTGTTGGGAGCTTTATGCCAAAGATCGATGTAATCAAGGATCTTCTTTGGATCCAGCAAGAGCGGCACAGCACTGCCTTTGGCACTAGCGGACCGGTTTTGTCGGTCTCTATGATTTGTGCAAGTTCTTCGTCATCAGCTTCATCTTCAAACGATGGAACTTCAAAGGCGACCCGCTTCTTGTGAGGACTTGGCCTTGTGCCGCGTCTAGCAGTGACCTTTTTCTTCAGCATCTGAGGCTGAGATGAGGAACTTGCTGAAGCTCCTGAAGCAATAGAAAAGCCTATAGTCCTTTGGCACATGGCAAGATGCACTAGTGCTGAGGACTTTGCAGGTGCAGCTGAGGGCTTGCTTGAGAAGATGGCCCTGAGGGCTTTGAGGAGATGGATTGTGAGGGCATGGCAGAGGAAGATGGCTTCACAGCAGATTTGTTCTTCATAGCCTTCTTAGGCTGACTAGCATAGGCTTCAGCAGCAGCAGGAGCAGAATCTTCGTTGAATTTCTTCACTGCCTCCTTTGCTACTTTAGCCAATTTCCTTTGGCGCTTGGCCCGTTCTTTTGGAAATTCCTCACCTCTTCTGATGCTAGAGGGATCATCTTCTTGGCTTGGTGCTAATGGAGGTCTTGGGCATGGAGGATTTTCTGCGAATTTCTTCATGTACTTAGGAGTGACATAGTGGTATTCCCTCCATTCCTGTGCCCATCTTCGTCCAATCCGCTGAATGCGCATGTTGCACTGATTTTGCACTGATTTTCATTCTCCGTGCCATGAGTGGCCTCATCAGGAGTGCAATATTCTGCATAGATATCTTCAGGGATTTCAAACGGAGTGTTAGTTTCAGGCCTCTTTCCGATCTTCTGAGGACACTTTTCTTCAGCCAATAGATGTCTGAGGAAGTACGCAATTTTTCTTCAAGGAACGCTGCAAATGAGTTAAGTTGATGAGAACCTAGAGATTCAGCAGCAGGCATGTGTGCCTGTGAACAGAGTATAGGTGCGAAGAATTTGAAGAGGTCAAATGCGTTCTTAGAATTTATTTTTTAAAGGAAGCAAGTTTGAGGAATTTGACAAGGGGAGTCTTGAGGAATTTCACTAAGAGTTCTTGTCTTAGGTTCTAGAGTTGTATAGATTGGAAATCCACACAATTGAGGAATCTTGAAGAAAATTACATCTTAGAGAGATAGATCAAGAACAGATGCAACTGTGGTGTTTAAGAATATGAAACTTGAAGAAGAAACACCTTTTGAAGATTTTGTGTAAATCATCAGAATCAACAAGGGCAATACAGGCGAGTTTTATTTACCTTGATGAAGAACACGACGAACTGTGAGTTGAACTGTGGAAGTTCGTCCGTTCATATCTTCCATGCCCTAACTTGGCGGAGGAAGATAGCTATGGCGGCGGCGGAGGTGAAGATTTCCACGGCCGGCGCGAGTACGATAATGACGAGGTCAAGGCAGCTAAGATCTTCCTCACTAGCAACGATGGAGATTAGCGGCGGGCTAGGTCAGAGATCTCGAGCGGGAGAGAGAGAGGTCAAGCGGAGTAAATGAGCTGAGGTGAAAGGGGAGGGGTATTTATAACAAAGTGTAAAACCGTTCGCCCGAGGAATTTGGATGAATGTGCCCCTGACCCTTGCTATCCGAGCTACATTTGTCACCCACATATTGAGAGGTGGAGATCATGGGTGAGTTGTTTAATCCTATCGCGGGATGCAGAAGGATTTGAGCGGCAAAAGCCGAAAAAATAGATATGAAAATGTTAACGTTTCGTTCGCAAATTCTTCAGCTGTCAAGGACAGAGTGAAGATTCTGAACGGGTTTCAAATAGAATACACATGAAGAATTTGTGAACATACTGGGTTGAGTTTAGCATAGAGGGGAAAGGGCCCGATCACATTCACTTAGATGAAAGAGCAACTTGAAGAAATAGCTATAAGTGAATGCTTTAGAGGACATGAAAAACTCGTAATATATATAGCAATGAAGAACAATGTCGGAAAGACAGAAGAAATTGAAAATCTGAAGAAATTGCAAAAAAAAAAATCAGATTGAAGATTTTCAACATTGGTTGGTGGCGTAACCCACCGTATAAGAATGATGATTTCAGACACCGCGTACAATTATCGTAGGGTTTTCAGAATCAAATTCTTCATTAATTTCTTCACACTTAGAGGGTTAGTCTTCATTGATTGAAGAAAAAGGTTACTTCGTGTGTTGCACATCTAAGTCATCAGTTTTGCATAAGTGTTGGAATGTGTGTCCTTTTCAAAGAACATTCAACGATTCTAAGATATTTAGCTCACACCACAACTTGCTAAATCTCTTCTCATCCAAAGGCTTTGTGAAGATATCGGCCAGCTGATCTTCAGTATTCGCGTGGTCGATGGAGATGTCGCCCTTCAACACATGGTCACAAAGAAAATGATGATGAATCTGGATGTGCTTTATCTTCGAGTGCTGAAATAGGTTGTGAGCAATATTGGTAGCACTTTCATTGTCACAGTAGAGTGGCACATTCTTCATATTGATCCCATAGTCCTTGAGGGTTTGCTTGATCCATAGCAATTGAGCACAGCAAGATCTAGCAACAATGTACTCAGCTTCAGTAGTACAGGGTGATATGCAGTTCTGCTTCTTTGAGGACCAACATACGAAGGAACATCTGAGGAAATGACATGTGCCTGATGTTGACTTGCGGTCCACCCGATCACCAGCATAGTCAGAGTCAGATTATCCAATGAGATCAAAAGAAGAGCCCTTGGGATACCATAATCCAAGTGTTGGAGTGTGAGCTAGATATCGAAGAATATGCTTCATAGCCTTATGGTGTGATTCCTTTGGTGTAGCTTGAAATCGGGCACACATGCACTACAAAAAAAAGACACATCCATGACATTTTGGGCCGAGCGATTTTTTTTCCTGTCATACTTATGACACTTCTATGACGATAATTGTGACAAAACCCGATATCATCATAGATGTGGTCGGCTCCTACTTCTATGAAAAAAAATCATGACAGAAAATGGGATTTTTGTCCTGGGCGTGCCGGAGACACAGCTGCATGACATTCTTTGGGCCGTCCATGGCGGAAAAAACCGTGGTAGAAGCGAGGGCGAGGAAAATATCGGGGTGTTCCCGGTTACGGTGGATAGTCGGGGCCGAGCGATGCACGGAGGTTTGCGTGTTTCTCTCGTACATGCACACGCGTGGGTGTGAGGCGTTGGGCTCTAACTAAACCCGAGCAAGGCGTTCGCCTACTGAGCCCGAGCGATTGCACTGCAGGCTACACGTTACTGAACCCGAGCGATCGATCGATGTTTGTTAACTGAACCCGATCAAGCGATTCCTTCGCTACTGCTGCTAACTGAAGCGGATCTATGCTGCCTCTGGATGAACAGTGAGCGTTGCTGGGGGGGGGGGTTGGATGAACAATTCCTGATGAGGGTGGATGAACAGGACCCCGTGGTGTTGCCTCTAGATGAACTGAACCCTGATCGATCGAGCCGGTTGGGGCTGGATGAACAGGACCCCGTGAAGGGCTGGATGAACAGTAGACGATGGAGGGGTGGATGAACAATAGCCCATGGAGGGGTGGTTGAACAGGATCCGTGGAGAGGGCTGGTTGAACAGTAGCCGGTGGAGTAGCACGCGGTGAAGGCTGGATGAACATGAGGCCGTGGATGAACAGTCGCAGGTGGAGGCTGGAGGAGGCCGATGGTAGACGAACAGTAGCCCATGGAGGCCGGAGGAGGTCGATGGTGGATATGAACAGTATCCCCGTGGACTCCCGTTTTGCGGTACGCCACACCCCTCCCAATGAACAGGACCCCCATTTCGACCATAGCGCTCCAACACAACTCTGTTTCCTCCTTTTGCGGTATGCCACACCCCTCCTGATCAACAGGACCCCATTTCGACCGTAGGAGGTCCAACACAAGTCCATGTACTCCGTTTTGCAGTACGCCAGACCCCTCCCGATGAACATGATCCCGTGTCAAACATGGCCGGTCGAACACAAGGCCGTTTCCTCTGTTGTGCGGTACGCAAGGCCTCGTTTCCAGTGGCTGTTCCATCCAAGCCCTCCTGATGAACACGACGATGCATTCTGTTTCGACTCAGCTGGTTGGCTCCCCATGAACAAGACCACGATGATGTTTCTCCGTTCCGTCCCACCCATGTCCACGAGCCCTGGCCGTACATATGCGGGAGTAGGCGTTCGAGACCCCGCCCATATGTACGTATGTGGCCGTATTTTCTTTCTTGCACCCTAGCCGATGTACGTACGTGTACATGCTACGTGGGTGCCTCTACTACAACACCTGCGCCCCTCTACTACGACACGTGCGCGCCTCTACATCGACCAGTATGTACGTACACATTCGCAACCAGAATGACAATGGTACGTACGCTTCGACCAGGTGGTTCCCGACTATCAGGCACTTCCTTGCATGTGAAAATGTAGCTGGTGGGTCCCATCAGTCAGGGAGCAAATCATTTTTTTGCCTGTAATATGGATGCACTTCCTTCCGTGCGAAGATGTAGCTGGTAGGTCCCAGCAGTCAGGGGGGAAACATTTTTTTCGCAAAATACGGTGGCCCGTCTGATGGGTCCCTGCTGTCAGGTGGAGGAATCATTATTTTCCGCATAATAAGGAGGCACTTCCTTGTTGTGGCCATGGACCCAGCTGTCAGCCTCTTCGCGTACAGTCCATGTCCGATGGAAGTCGTTCCTTGACCATGTTGACTATGCTGCACCGAGAGCACCAGGGCGGTGGACGACGACGAGGCCAAGGAAGGGGACGACGCGGAGCCGGGGAAGACGTGGCAGTGGAAGCCCGCGCGGAGAGGAGTCACTGGTTCGGCTATGGTGTGAGGCTGCTGTCGCCGCAGGGGCTGGCCAGCGGTGGGAGTAGTAGGGGGCGGTGAGGCCTACGTGGCAGCCCAGCCGGCCATGGGAGGCAGGAGCAGGCAGCACGACCGGCGATGCTTTGGGCGGCTGGAGCAAGAAGACCAGAGGTTGAAGAAGCACTTCGGCCGTTGGATGAACATCGTACGGTAACTGCAGCTATAATCATTCATATTGACTAAGTTGACAAATCCCTCCGTCCCCGTCAACTTAGTAGGCCCATAAGTCAGCATCCCACTATGCTGGGTCCCAGCTAGTAGGGGGAGTATTCATTTTTTTGTGTAATAAGGAGGCACTTCCTTGCGTGCAAAGATATAGCTGGTGGGTCCAACCTGTCAGCGGGGGAACATTTTTTTTGCGAAATACAGAGGCCCTTCCGGTGGGTCCCATATGTCAACTGGAGGAATCATTATTTTGCGTGTAATAAGGAGGCAATTCCTTGTGTGCGGTCGTGGACCCAGCTGTCAGCCTCTCCACGTACAGTCCACGTACGATGGAAGTCGTTCCATGACCACATTGACCACGCCGTACCGAGAGCACCAGGGCGGTGGACGACAGTGAGGCCTAGGAAGGGGACGACGCGGAGCCGGGGAAGACGCGGAGCCTGGGAAGACGCGGCAGTGGATGCCCACGCAGATAGGAGTATGAGAGTTCACTGGTTCGGCTGTGGTGTGAGGCTGTCGTCGCTACAGGGCCTGGCTAGCTGTGGGAGTAGTAGGGGCCGGTGAGGCCTCAATGGCAGCACAGCCGGCCATTGGAGGCAGGAGCAGGCGGTCTCGCTGGTGCTAGTTTGGGCGGCTGGTGCAAGAAGAGCAGTGATTGAAGAAGCAGCAGGACCGTTCGATTCAAATCCAACGGTTACTACTGCTAGAATCGTTTGTTGACTAAGTTGACAAGCCCTGCGTATGCGTCAACTTAGTAGGCCCACAGGTCAGCCTCCCAACTGGTGCGCCCCAGATGTCAGTCGGAGGAATCATTTTTTCACGTAATAAGGAGGCAGTTGATTGCGTGCGGCCAGGCCGGTGGAAGGAGTAGGGTGGGCCGTGGAAGCCTGCGCGGCATCACAGCGGCCACAAGAGGAGGGAGCAGACAGTCCCGCTGATGCTAGTTTAGGCGGCTCGAGCAGGAAGATCAGGGATTGAAGAAGCACGTCGGCCGTTGGATGGACATCCAACAGTCACTCCTACTAGAATCGTGTGTTGACTGACAAAGCCTTGTGTAAACAAGTCAGCCTCGAAATTTGTGGTGTGTACAACCCATTTGCTATTATTTTTATAATTTTTACTCATTTTCTAATTCATATGGAATTTACTGCAGCCCATTTTCCATTTTTAGAATTGCTGCCCATTTTCTGGTCAGTACCAGGGTTAAAAAAAATTAACTAAATATGTGCGAAATTTTGAAAATTCGCAAAATTTTGCTGGGGAACAAAATATTCTTAATCCAAAAATTTGTAGCTATACTAAAAAAATTTAAAATAAATTAGTACTATGTCATGTTAAATCCAATGAACTACTATAAAATATTAGTGAAGAACAAAAACAAAAAAAGAAACTAATATCTCATTTGCTATAATTTTTTTGGAATTTTCAACCCCTTTGATATCACTTTTAACAGACACTGACCATGATCTTTGGCCAGGCCGGAATGCATCCCTCCTCGTCTTGAAAGATTTGCAGCCCAGTAAGTCAGAGAAAACAAATAGGCCTAGCTTTGGTATTCTTCAAAAAGAAATATTGGGCTACCTATTTTCCCAAAGAAATCACTGCTGGGCTGGTCATGTTGTTAGACGGGCCACAGAGACCGCACAACCCAGTTTATAGCCTACTCCTCTAAATTACTACTCAAAAAAGATGTTGTGCAATTCTGTCGTTAATTGACTATACGTTGAAAATGATGTGGGTCCCAGATATCAGCATGGTGGATTAGAGTAAAAAAACGAGCGGTGCATCTGAGTAGTAAAAGAGGCGCTTGCTTGTGTTCGGGAGTGGACCTGGTGGGTCCGTACTGTCATACTCACAACTACAGTTCTCTCCTAATTCACTATGTTGACAGGGACCGTTTCAACAAAAACTATGTTGACAGGGCCGGACGGCGGCGCCGCGACGAGCGCACCAAGGCAGAGGATAAAGTGTTGTCGCCAATGTGCTGGGCTGGGTTGCCCATTCTTATTGAAAAATAAAAATGGACCAGAACTATTTACGATGTTGACTATGATTTGCACGGGTCCACTAGTTGAAGGAAGAAAATGCTGGGAGAAAGCAGACTGGTCGCTATCTTTGCCTAAGAATAATATCGACTGAATGTAACGACACTATCATAGGAAATAATATCCTCCTATTAAATCATGAATTTAAAGAACTGGTGCATGAGCATTAAAATTTATTTATTTATTTACTTATTTATGTTCAGGGGACCATGAGCATGTACCTTGGTCGGATTCATGTGAGAGCCTCCCTTCCAATTAATTTTGGGCTCCTCTATTGGGCCTCAATTAGTGGGCTGCATGTTATCAACAAGTGGAAAATGTGTTCCATACAAAAAATAGAATGCGCTACGTACGGTATGGGGCACTAAGGATCGAACCGTGCAACGACTTCCAAAACATTGTGTTTGTCGTTCTAACAACACATTTATTCAACCAACAGACGAAATATACTACTGATTGTACATTGAAAACAATAGCAGCAGCAACCAGGACTGGGGGTGCAACAGAAGCAGTAAGCAGGCGAGAAGAGTGAAGACGTAGCTCTCTCTTCCAAACGAAACATCAGCCATTATTATAGAAGGGCTACCAAAAAAGAACAAGTGTATGCATCAAACTAAATAAACATCCTACTACACCAAGTGTATGCATCTAACTAACTGGCTCAGTTAGACGCTACTATTTATTAAGCTGTGGAGATTGGCTGACAGCTTGAACCAAATGGGTGCCTGACGGGGGAAACTCCAGCCAGCAGGTCGAAGTCTGATACTTGCGACCCTCTCTCCTACTTTGGGCTACAGAGCGTGGCGGCACAAATCAGGGTATGGTGCATGCAGAGACGCATGGTACACTATGTACACACAGTTTTGCCTGATGAACGAAACCACACTGCCATCATGATCCTTGCCGTCGGTTATCTCCCGGTTAATCGGATAATTCAGTCTGACAAACAGAGAGCATGTACCAAGGCTACTTACCAGCCTCCAGTCAGAAATTCCTTAAGGCCCAGAGAAGCTGGGATCCTGCTCAAAGACCTTGTAGTGACTGTGATTGTATTCCGTGAAACAACACGCCCGAAACATGCGAACGATCATCAATCATTTGCCGTTGTCTGATAGAGCCAGGAACCACCTGCAACTGCGATGCCACTTTTCTTTGAAAGGTTCTGGGACTAGGAAGGGTAGGGACACCAGGCGGCCTACAATATCATATCAAGTTGGAGTCAAATAGAAAATGGGCTCCAGATGTAGTCAATCTTAAGAACAACATGTTATGAGCATGAATATTTTTTCAGTAAATGTTCACAGTAATATAAGCAAGCCATCATGATATCATAGGAAAGAAACATACTGCTGTAACAGCCGTTTGTAGCGATGACTGGAGTAGGCCAGCAATACATCCAGCCATAGAAGGAGTCGACAGCATAAATGAAGCCCTTGTGTTCAATGGCATCAGAGAACCATGGAGGATGTATGATCCTGCGATGGACGTGCAGATTTATCCACTTACCGCAGTGACCTGTCAGATAGGCGAGACCGCGGTTGAAGAACGCAATTAGCCTGAAGTCTTTATAATTCACAGATCTTGTGGGCACTTGGCAGATCACAACCTTGAGCAAATCAAACCTGGTATCATGTTGGCTACTATAAGATTCCGAGTATTCTGGGCTGTGGTGCCAAAGCAGTGTAGTGTTAATCGAAGGAAGGGGGATCAATCGCCAGGTGTAGACCACCACGAGCATCCAGCTGCCGCGACCATCGACAAGCACCATCCAAGACGTGTTCATGCCGACCCAGTACATACTGTTAATGTAGTTGAGGGTGACGGGGATCAAATCGCAGTCAAGGGGGTTGATGCTCACCACCCTACGATCATTATGCTGCTTGACCTGCCATTTCTGAAGATCAGGCGGCATCAGCAAGCAAGGAGCTGACTTAAAAAGCTCCGGCCTCAGGGCTTTGAGTAAACAGTATATCCCCGATGAGCACGCGGTGAGCGGCATGGTACTGAGATTGTCCACACGCGAAACAATGACCTTGATTACCTCTGTGGGGAGTGAATTCCAGCCACTCTTTCGGCGGACGCTGCTCAGTTCTGCCATTGTTAGTGCTTGGGTTTTGGCGGAGGCGGGGAGGAGCCTTAGCGGGGATGGAATATTGGACGATATTATGTGCGGACAAAGATGGAGAAGCGAATATGTGCTACGGGAAGTGGACATGTGATAATGACTACAACACGCCGCTTGACTTACGAGACACATACCAGCAGCGTAGGGTCATATCAATGCCACACAACTTGCTTGAGTGATCACAGTACTGGTACTCCCTACAGTACCTACTACTATGCCCTAACTTGCTTGAGTAGAGTAGTAGTGGAGTAGGACTCTGCTCTACTACTAGCACTGGAGGAGTAGTATATTCTAATCTAAAATAGTTCCAAACTTCAATGCCCGAGCGTGGAACGACTATGAACCGCCATCGGTGCTAACTCCCATCCCCAACAAATGTTCGCTGGGAGACATGGCAGTTGCAAACGCCCGCGACGCAGTTATAGTATGTGTGTAAGGGTGGCGGTTTTCTAAAATACTATGGCTTAAAAACAGGCCACCGTCAGTTGGAAATTTAACGGTTACATGGGATTACCCAGGATTGAGCTCGTGCCGAACAATCGCCAGATATCATTACTAAAAAAAGATTAAAACACCTGGGGCTATAACTTGCACCGGCTGACCAATAAAATGATACTAACATAGTTGTAAAATGGTCAAAGACCGTGTTTATGTGGTGTTTGGAATTATATGCAAAAAAATAGCAAGATGCCCGTGCATTGCACGACACACCATCATCACCAACTCGGTTTTTTCTCTACTCCTACTCCTATAAAAGACTCAGTTGGTGATGATGGAGGCGAGGAGGCGTGTTCAGCCGGGCGTGCAATGGACGGCGCGGTACTATTTGATTTGTTATAAAAAACAAAGAAGAGTAGTAGAGATAGAGATAAGAGTAGAGATAGATACTTAGGGAGGAGCACCATCTACTGCTTCGTGTGCTACTCCTGCGCTCCATTTGGCGGCCGCAATGTCCCCTACAGGCACTTCCACCTACGCTCCATTCAGCGGGCGTTGTTGAAATTTGGGGAGCGCACTCTCGCGACTGCTGGCAGCCACGACTTCACCGACGATGAGTTCTTCCCTGACCTCGGCAACCTCTTCCTCAACGACATGGGCGACAACCTCAACGCCAACGGTGCTGCTCCCGTTGCACCATATGTGTTTCTGTCCTTCCTGTTTGAAATCGTGGTAGAATTCATGTTTCTACTCTGTATCCTACTACTGTAGATTCTATCTGTTCATCTACTATGACAGTCCACATGATTAGTTTAATCTCTGTTATAGCCGTCATGATTTATTTTGTGCTTATTCGGATTAAATCTCGTAGTAACTTGCTCATATATTCAACTGGCGCAACGTCCCCTACAGCCACTCCCGTTTCATCGACAGCCTGGTCGATGCCTCCAAGGAGCCCTTCATCTACTGGTATGAGTGCCCGATGCCGTTTTGGGGCTGGCCGGCGGACATCATGCATCACCTCACGGATGCGTGTGGCGGTCACTACTGGCCCTTGGCGGAGAACATCAAGTATGAGACATGCTACCCATTCACCATGCCGGAGTCACTAGAGGATCACCGTCGCCTACTAGTCTAGGAGGAGTACGGCATCATCTTCCTCTTGATCATGGGCACCGGCGAGGCCCACGCAGGCCGTCGCCCTGTCACTATAGTGTGCGTCAACAGCGACGCCACTGACGCTGACACTGACACGAGGCCGATGTACGGGTGCGTGCTCACTGTTACTACCCCTCCGGGTTACGTGGGCAGCGACACCGGCTACATCAAACTGACTTCGACCCTGCCGAGCTGGGACCTTCCCGCCGATGTGGACATGGAAAAAGCATGGTATTATTTAACCCCCAATGCGGTGCACGGGGACTCCAACGAGGTTCACTTGGACATACGCATTATCAAGTTAAATGTTGATCATTAGTCTTCGCTCAATGTAATCAGTTGTTTAAGTATGTGGAGACTTCCATGCATGATCTTGCTCTATTGGAGTATCGCGCATGAATAAAAGTGTATCCGTTTATGGTTCAGTCTAGAATCTTCCATGTATGAACTTCTACTACAGTACTAGTGAAAGACTTACTATGAACCATTTCTTACATCTCCTCTGCCCCTTCAAAGTCATCCTGATTTAATCATTTAGGTGTATAATGGCATGGTTAATACTTAATAATATAGCCAATTGTTGACTATAAGAAAGTTACATGTCATTTGTAGTTAACATGTATAACAATCGATACTCAAAAACTAATTCTTAAAGATCATTTCTTGCAAAGCACAATCAGTGTTATTTCATCACAAGTTTTGGATGCAGGTTGAACAGTTGAACGATTTTGTTTGCAAAAGATACCTTTTAATCTATTTCACCCGGATGTTTGTGAGCTCTAGAGATAAAATAATATCTGAAGAAACCTATTGATACCCGTTACACATGAGATGACCCCCACATCCTTTGTCAAAATAAACAACTACCCAATCAATGCATTTCGCTCTTCCGTGCAACGCACTGACACCTTACTACTATAGATTAGTACGACCAAAAATTGAACTAACATTATATATAGTAGATAAATGTTGATGCATGTCACCTAAAATTATATCATTGAAAACTATGTTCAAATACGAATCCAACGTTATAGTTTTTTGTTGACATGCACTAACATTTTCTCAGTTAAATCTTCAGTCAAATTCAATGGGGGACTAATAAACCACGACCGATGTAGTACAAGTGTAGAGGGCGGCGCTGCACGGGAGTCACACCCCGGTCATGGCACGGCAGTAAAGCCGTCACATCACAAAACCCAACCACTGCCAGTAATAAGTGGCCTGGTAAAATAAACGGACAAGCAACCATCACATCCCTCTACATTTACTTTCTCAGGTTCATCTCACACACTCGATCCCTAGCTACTACTCCTAGTATCCCTAGCTACTACTCCTAGGGCCAGTTCTTTTAGCGGCTTAAAAAATAAACCGTCTCTTCCCCAGCTTTTCCCATAAGACTAGTCACAGTGGAGAGTAACATTAAGCCGCCTCACTCATTTATTTGGGCTTCTAAACTACTACTAGTACCTCCGTCCTCATTTATTCGTCACCATTGTAATTTGTGGTAAATTTTGACAAAAATTTTAACTGATAAAATGTTAGTGCATGTGACCTGCACAAACATTCCATTAGTTAAATTTATGATCAAAATTTGACACAGATTACAATGGGGACCAATAAACCAGGACGGAGCTAGTAGTAATGGGATTACTACTAATCTAGAAGCCTAAACAAACTGACCACTGGTACTCCTACTAGTAGTACTAGTACTCATGTTGGAATTCCAATTTCACGGCACAACTTATTAGGCAAAAAATTTGATACAGGGTGTAGGAAACGGTTTGGGAATTTGCATGCCTTTCCAACCAGTGAGATACTCCGTACAAAGTACGACAGAGAAATAACCATAGAGAAGGAAGCTAAAAGTAAACAATCAAACGAGCATTTTTGCATTGTTTTGCATTGAATCATTTCACAAGCTTGACTAGTGTTGTTTTTCTACTTTTACAAAATCCGCATCGTAATGTTAAAACGTGCATTTGCACGTACATAAGTAATAGTAGTACTCCCTCTGTCTAGGTGTATAAAGTCTTCCCTCCTTGCTCATGGTGCACAACCAAAGATGACTTATTCGCCTGGACGGAGGGAGTAGCACAGTCTGCAAGCATATATAGAGAGAGACGTGTAGTGCGACAGTATATAGTAGTAAAGTTTGTGCTATATGCACCTACTTACAAAATGCGTATGGATACACAAGGTTTCCAAACTTTCCCTCTTACATACTTAATTAACGATGCTAATAATTCCCGAACATTTGAGATTTATCATTTGCGTCCCAAAACTAATGAGATCACCTTACGAAACTAAATTATACTCCTACTAAAAGCCACGACACTCGCAGGAACGCTTGCGGCGCCACAAGAGTGCCCTGGTGCACGGCCATTTCCCAACGCACCGACACAATGCCTCTTCCTCGGCTTCACAACTTGCGAGGTGCTGATTGGCGGCTTGCCGGCGGGCGAGCGCGATCTCACCGGTGTGGTGATCCAGCGCCAGCAGGTACTCCTCCTCGCTGGAAACATGCACCCGATGAGGCGCTTGGGCCCTACTACACTCGGGGCTTTGGCACGGGCATCCTCCGCCACCCTCACGGCCCTTGCACGAGCCTTCTGCCAAAGAACCAATTGCCTGACTCTCTCGGACACGATATTGACCTGCCAGGCAGCTTGCCCCGCAGTGCGCTTCTCTTCCTCGGCCTTCTTCTCTGCCTCTATTTTGGCGTGCTCTGCCGGCAGCAAAGCCTCCCACATGGCAACATCCATTTATTTCCAAAGCTCCTCAAGGCTGGGGGCTCGGCGGGCGGCGCGACGTTCTCCTTGTAGTAGGGAGCCGACGCGTCCTCCGACGTGCGTGCTGGCGAGATTTGGAACACCGACGCATCGACCTCGACGTGTCGCGGTGAGGAGTGGAACGCCGATGCGTCCTCCTTGACTAGTGGCGGCGAGGAACGGAACAGCGACACGTGACCATCAGGGCGGTGCAGCGAGGGGCACCTAGGGCTTGGGAGGGGTGATGCCATAGTGGTCGACGTGAGAAGGAGGGGGAGGAGATAGCGATGAACGTGAGCATTCTTCCGAATGCCGTGTGAGGCGCATTATTTATAGCAAACAATGGCACACCTATGTAAGATATGGACTGAGCTGCACTGACTTAACTGCAGGTCCAGTTGCATCACTGACATGTGGGCCATACCCCTGTTCGGCCCATGTGCCAGTGACCCAATGCACCTGCAGTTAAGTAACTGAAGCAGCGTCCCAGAAGATATGTTGCATGATTAACGTAACAGCTACGTGGGCATATTTGTTGGAGTAAATTACGGGGGAGGGAAGGGGTGGAAATATCGCTGGTCACAACGGATTGGACGAGCGTGGGGGGAGGAGAGTCATGCATGTAGATTTTTCCACACGTGGTGGAGTGGTGGGACCGCCGGAGGGAGAAGGAGTGTCTGGTAGGCATATTATTGTCTCCACACATGTAGAGGAAAAGATTTGGAGACGAACGGGCTTCCTGCAGGTATGGGGAACGGTGCATAATAAGTCATCTTGCATGCCGGGCTAGGTATAGTCTCAAGTCATTAAAAACATACACTCCCCACACATGTTCATATTTCAAGGTGCACTAAATTATTGCATGCGATGATTAAGGTTGTCCATAATGGTGGTATCTTAGCTAGTATCATGCACACGGGAATAGCAAACATGCTGATGTGGCAAAGAATTAAAGAAGAGATGGGGGGTTAGAGTAACTAGTGTTCATGCATGCATTAGTAAACACATTTTTTTGTGAAGAACGACATCATTAGTTGAGTACTTTTGCAGACTACAAAAACTATTCCACCGCCTCTATCTTGCTAAGAGTAGGTGAAAATTTTGAATCGAGCCCTTTAAACTAGAAGAGAGGTAGTAGTACTCTAATAGCTAACCTTGTTGTGATGACAAGATAGGACATGGCATGCAACTAGACGGAGGAACTAGTCTGCATTGTGCATTTAAGTTTTGTCTAAAGTCAATGTACCTCTACTTTGACCAAACTTATAGGAAAATGTATCAACATTCACAATGTCAAATCAATATTTTTATACTCATTATAAAACATAGTTCTTATACTCATTATAACCAGTATCATAGATATTGATATATTTAGCATAAATTTGGTCAAACACTTTGAAAATGGTTGATAGAAGTAAAAAGGACCAGAGGGAGTATCATGCATGCGGAGTAGGCAAAAATAATTGCTCATTTATAGCCGGTCAAAGTCTCAAAGGGCGCGACCGCGCGAGGGAAGCGAAGGTCGTGGGAGGCGCGACAGTTGACAGATTTAAGTGAAGTTACATCCACGTGCCGGCATGGCATGCGAACAAGAAGAAGCTATACCGTCAAGCCTACGATATGGGTCTAGTAGACATGACATCTAGTGGGTCTCGCATAGTTCTCGAGAACTCTTTGGGGGCTTGCAACCGTTTATCCACCGAGCAAGCCAGCAACCCATGTCGTTCGCACGCCCTACTCGTCCCCGTCTTCTACTAGTATAGTACCTTAGAACAGTTCGCTCCCAGTCGTCCCGTCCTTTCACATTACACCAGTTCAACTTCATCCTAACCCTCCTCCAAAATCCATGGCCTCCCAAATCTCCATGGTCGCCGCTGAGTACTGTTAGAGCCATCACCGGCGATGAGTTCATCGTCATCTACACACGTGAATCCGCGATGGTGAAAGCAAGCCTTGCTCGCTTCCCACGCATGTTCAACGGTTCAACGGATGAGTGGGTCATTGGGCTAGATGTTGAGTACACCAAAGTCCTGGAAAGAGAGAAGAATCTAAAGGAGGCAGAGAAGAAGAAGTCCGCCGTGATCCAGGTTTGCATACATAATGTGTGATTGGTCTACCACATGTGCCATGCCGACGTTGAGTGCCAAGATTTTAAGAACTTCCTCAAGGACGAAAGAGTGAAATTCGTTACTGTAGACTTTAGGAACGACAGGGATGTCCTGGGTCGGATAGGCCTCGTTGTAGGCCAGCCCTTCGATCTCCAGAAGGCAAGCCTGGTGTCCTCCTCTAAGCCTTCAATGCTGACCCTGGCAGTAGCCATGATTGATCCTTCATACGTTAAACTGAAGAAACCTCACCACGAGTTTCATCATGCATGGGAGTCGAAGACATTAGATGAAGATCACATCCTGTACACAGCAATGGAAGCCTACCTTTGTTTAAATATCTACAAGGGTTAGATGAAGAAGCAGAGCCCAGTGTCTGGTTCAAGCAAAGAAGCACCAGCGAAGAGGAAGAGGAAGAGGGACAAGGACGAAGTCGAGGACGTGGAATCAGACATCGAGTAGGTGGCAGTGCCGTCGCTCATGCCGATTCTACTGCAGTGTCAAGCAGACTAGTTGCTTAGTTTATTTTCAAGGGTGTGTTGTGCTGAGGCCCCAGCAGAACTATGTTTATGTTCTTTCTCGTTATTTGAACCCTTTAGTACGTACAGTAGTACTAGTACTATGTCCTACTACTGTTCTTCTTGCAGTTGGTACTACTGCTCGTACCTTTGTGTTCCTAATGTACTTAATACGTTCGTACTAGTAGTATAATTTGGGTTAGTCGATTTGTGAAAGAAGTTCGACGGAGCGAAGGAAGAAGATGACAGAGAAGCTACGCCAATATCTATATTAGGGTGGCAGGCTGTGTTGTGTGTGGAATGCAGTTTGCTGGAAAAAAAATGGATCATGCCCGGGGTTAAACGGATGGCAGGGTTGGGGGAGCATGGCGGTGGCAGCCGGGTCAGGGGAGGGCGGGGCGGCGGCTGTAGGCGGTTAAGAATGTGGCGGGCTGAGAAGATGAACCGTGCATCAATTTCGAAGGTTGAAGAATCCCTTCTAGCCATCCATGTTGCTTCAAACGGCTCACAAGAGTCGACTGACCCAAATTGCTCCTTCAGATTGCAGGATCCATGTGGCATTCAAGGTCTTGAAGGTAGATTCCCCATCCGCACTAAGTTTGCGGGCTCGACGCGCGTGCGACCGGCTTCCGCCGCGACAGCCACCATGTGCGCCTCCTCCGCACGGGCGGAGACCACAATGACACGCTAGTTCCTCCTCGCTGGCATGCTAGAGCATGCGCTCGTCCTCCTATTTGTATGCTGTGTGCATAGACGCGGCTCCACCAGCTGCTCACGTGCTTGGCAGCGCGGCGGCATCATGAGGAGCGACTGTAGACGACATGAGCGGGCGAGCCTTTGGCTTCATGGCACAGGGATGGCGGCGGCACGGCGGTGATGGGCGAGAAATTGTTGGCTGGAGCAGGGGGCCCCTGCGCAATGGCGGTGGCATATTGATGAGTGCACGTATGGGAGCTTAGTTTAGTTTTATGTATTGTTGGTCAAAATTAAAAGAAAATTGTACTAGTACACGTAGACATTAGACTTAGGCAGTGCTTTTATTAGTTACCACAGCCACGATACGGAATCCTGTGCAAGCGCGTGAACCGTGGCCGCGCGGTCGATCGAACAGTGCTTCACTGTGTCGCGCTCGAAGGACATCCACCGAACCTTTTTGTGTGTGTGAAAACAATCCCCGAATATTACTCAACTTTTTTTCCTGGAAAAGTTCTTGACGCTACAATATTTCCATATATTTGAATTTATCTCTAGTTCATGTTTATTTTGATTTGGACGTTTTAGGTGCACCCTAGTTTTTTAATACCGATTTTTTGTGTGTGACTGAGAGAGAACGTGTGTATGTGTCCATATGTGTGTTGTGGCGAAAGGGCAGTGTGGAGACAGTGTGCATGTGATAGAGACATAGAGAGGTGTGATGCAAATGATCATGCATGAGTGAGACATAGATAGATGCCGATATGTTGGGTATACATGAGAGAACAGACTTCTATTTTACTTGTGTGCGTGTGTGTGTGTGTGTGTGTGAGAGAGAGAGAGAGAAAGAGGAGCATCCGTAACACAACAACAATCTCTCTCGATTCGTCCATCTCTCGCACGATCGCATGTAACACATGCATCAACACGCACATTTTGACACCCTCACCCGGCCCCTACCCACCTCAAGGACCGCAAAATCTCTTCGTGAATACCCTGTTTAGCATGTAGCTTTCCATCATATACA
>NC_057795.1:634470904-634481149 GCF_018294505.1 Triticum aestivum | reverse complement strand
ACACACACACACAACACAGCACACACACTCCCCCTCCCCCGAGCACACAATTCATCCCCATCCAAGGTTTTATGGCGACCACTCTCGCTTGTGCTTCTCTGCACCCCAGCATGCACAAAACCTCAATCTTCAAAGAGGGCATCGAGGAGATCGAAGGTGGTGACCACACTACGCTAGAGAATGCGGGGCCATTTGGAAGCAGTATGATGTGACGATTGCTGACTGACTCCTCCCCCACCCTCTCTCGCACAAAATTACCAATCCCTCTCCCCCTCGCACAAAATAATCAATCCCTCAACCCACGAGATCCTTCCCCTCTCGTCCATGTTTTTCCAGCTGTCTCATCAAACCTTTTGTCTCTTCTCCTTCCACGTGTATAGAATCCGGATGCACACGCATCTCACATATATTACATGTATCGATCTTTCTCACAGACCTAACTTCTTCCTGCTCTGTCTCGTTAGGTTTGTCTCCTACTCTCTCATCCACATACATACAATCTTTCCCGCCCTATCTGCTCCATCTTCACAAGCTCTCTTAGCATGTTTCATTCACACATTGGGATATGTTCAAAATGTTGCTTTTATAATGGCTGATGTAGAGTTATGGTTGGTTTTGTTGCATCCTACAAAGTAATAACTATGAAATGCATTTAGATTCTCATTTGGCTGGGATTATGTGAGTTTGAGCATGTTGTGAAGTACTATAGACCTCGTATCCATCTTGGAATGCGACAATGATTGTAACTATTGAATTGTATAGACCATTACATTTGAAGTTAGTAGCCTAATATATTTATTTCCCAATTTCAACACATGATTAGTTCACTACAAGCTAAGAAAACAAATGTGTACTCCATCTATTAACTTCGCGTATTAGCATTGGTCAAAGTCAAGTTTTGTAAACTCTCAGAAAGTTTATAACAAAAAATATTAACATATACAGTAACAAATAAATACCATTAGATTCATTATTGAATGTACTTTCACATCATACATATTTGTTATGGTAAATGTTTATATTTTTCTATAAACTTGGTCAAACTTTAGGAAGTTTGACTTCGATCAAACCTAATATGCAGAGTTTACTAGTACTACTCGCTGGTTGCTTAGCCGAATCACCCAACACGCCATACAGGGAGTTCAGTGTCACAAAATTTTAAGGTCGGCGGGAAAATCTCCTGCGACCCTGATTCCAGCAGTGGAAAGTTACCATCATAGCCTTCAGAATAGGCCTATCGATGATGCTTGGTAGGGGGCTGTTTTCGTAACTTCAGGTTCACCCTACCCAGCCAACCCCACCCCGGTGCCCAGAATAGTACACCAGAATACTCCCCATTTTCTATCCCCACCGCAAAATAGACTTCAACACGGCACCGGAGCCTTCGTGCTCCTGCCCTTCTACATCGGCGCACTCATCCACCACAGTGCATCTGCCTCATTCACGACCTCGTACGCCGCACTGGAGCCGGTCCACCGTCGTCGTCATACACTGAGCCTCTTCCCCGGCACCGTCTTCCATGGTCTCGGATCTGCTTCCTGGAAGCCGATAACAAGCGCAGAAGCAGCACCGTCGTGGACAATGAACTGACTCCCGTTGCCGACCATGACTAACAGAGGCCACCGCGACCATCGTTCTCCTTCTCGATTGGTAATGTGTGTATTGAATCACTTAGCAGGACATGTGCCGTTCCAATTTTGTTCATACCTACCCTTCAAATTTCCTGGGTGCTATTGTTCCCGTAAAAGTAATTGGTTATAGCCTCCATTGTCCAACAGAATATGAGCCTGTAATTGTACGTCTCTCCTGTATTGCGTTGTGCTTGGGTAGGTTTTTCATCTGCAACCAGTAGTGTGGCAAATGATGGAAAATTTTTTAGAACTAGCAAGATGCCCATGTGTTGCACGCATCAAGATGCATTTGTATGAGTAGTTTATCTTGTGGGAGAATAGGATGAACGAGGGAAGGACTTATTTGCAAATATGGAGAGGGGTGTGGGTATCTTTTTGCAAAATTTCCATTGTGTCCTTCCTATCTGTCAGATATAAATCGGACAACCTATATTGCAGGATGGCAGGCACACCATGATCACCAACTCTATTTTTTTTATAAGAATAAGTATAGAGAAAAAAAGTAGACACTAGAGAACTAGAGATAAATATTAAATATAAAATAAATATAACAGTAGGGAAGAGAGTAGAGATAGTATATACGTCGGGAAAGGATCGCGTGTGCGCGGGAAAAAGCGTCCGGGCATGCGCTAGTTTTGGCGTGAAGCATCTGGCGCGCTTTATAAAATCCAACACCCTCACACCGCTATGTGCCTTGCCACAGCTCTCTCCCCACTCTGTGCCTCTTCACCGCTCTCTCCCCGCTCTTTCTCACCTCGTCGCCGCCGCGACACCATGCCATCGCATCACCAGAAAACTTGGGGATACCGCGACGTCCGCGCGCGCCCCTCCGGCGGCTTCTCCGCCGAGATCCGGCTCCATGGGATGCGCCTCGTCCTCGGCAATTTCGACACCGCCAATGAGGCCGCCCGCGCGTACGACATGGTGGCGTGGCGCCTCTGGTGGCCTCATAGAACATTGAGCTTCCCCAACTTGCCGATGCGGGAGCGGGCGTAGGAGCTCGCGCCTTTGCCGCAGCTTATCACCGACGAGGATCTTCACGACAACCGGAGGAGGGACCATTGTCTTGGCATTGCCGAGATGGACGAGGAAGCCATGGCGTTGCGGTGCCAACGCTTCCCGCAGGACATCATCAACAAGCGCAAGTTCTACGTGCCAAGGAGGGCGGAGAGGGATAAGAGGAGGTTGGAGCGAGCCGCCTATCGCAAGGACAAGCGTAGGCGAAAAGCGGATGCATAATTCAACATGAGGCTAGGAGGAGCGTCGCCCTGGGAATCCGACGACGATCGGTATCTTCACGCCTATGGTCAGACTTCAGAGGAGGAAATCACCGAGGAGGAGTAGTTGAATTATCTATTTTTTTATCTATCTATGCTGAGAACTATCCTCTACTCTCTAGTCCCTACTCTCTATCTCTACTTCTCGATCTCTCCACTGTAAACACTTTTTTAAAGCACGCGCGTTGAGATTCTGTTGGAGATGCTCTAACATGGAAGACGAGTGCTTTAATGTTGCCCACAAGATGCGTGAGTATTACTAGTAGTATATTTTTCTTGCCATGTTGAGATTTTAAAACCACGAGTGCGAACATGCAGAGGAGCAATGAAGACCAAACAAGGGATATTGGGGACAACTTCAAGGAGCGTGGAAAGTTAAAGAGGAGCTGCATCGAACCTGTAAAATGAGCTTTGGTAAGTAACACCCTTTCAATTACTTTCGTTTAGCATCGTGTTCTTCGATGTGTATATGTTGTAGTTTCTGTTTCCCTTAAGTCTTGTGTTCTTTGATGTGTAATAAGAAGAGTCTTAATCGTCCTAATGCTTTCATTTTTAGCTTGATGTAGGATGTGGGTGTTCTCACCTTGTAGTCTGTTTTTATTTTTTTTTCCTTTTGAATTCACTTCTCCGAGTTTTGTTTATCTGGCTTCTACTAAATGGATCTGGGTTGCTATGAGTATTGATCTAAAAAAGAAGTAACTTCATGTCAGGATGTAGTTCCTGCGAGGAGGGAAGTATGGTCAACCTTGAGATCATGTTTCCAAAATGAGGCTGGATTACACACAAGGTGCCAGTTCCCTAATGATGCTGGATTAGACACAAAAGGTGCAAATTCCCAGATGATGCTGGATTACACACAAGCCAGGTGGAGTCGTCAGTTGTTCGTGTCCTCGTGGCTCTAGTAAAGGCTGAAAGAAAGCGTGCAGCAGCCCTTGAGAATGTTGCTGAGTTCCTGAAGAAGCGAAAAGAGCAATCAGATGCTCTCATCACCCAAGCCAAAGAAGATATGGAAGAAGCCAGAAATAAGCTAGCAGAGGCAGAGCAGGCTAGGCGTCTCCTGCTATCTAAAACTGTTGTCAATTCAAAATTTCCTTCATAATAGCTAGGTTCAAATGTTTATCCAGACAACATGCCTGTTGTGATATCCGTGCATCTACTAATGTGGCACAACATATTTTTTTCGGGTCATGTAATAACAACAATTACTTTCCAAACAGTAACAAACGAAGCATTATACATGGTATAGTTGATGCGCAAACCCGACATTCCAAGTTCAACTTCCACATCAAACTCATGTTCACAAATATCTGCACATTCATACATAATGTCCACAACCATGATTCACTTCAAATCCGAAAAAATGTGAGGAGAGTTATAAATAAAGAAAAAGCTCTAGTTCATGCTACCAGTGCGAGCACAACAAGTCAAGACCATGCGTAATTAATTACATTTTGGTCATTTTTTGTGTTCTAAAATGCCAGCCGGCTCGCGGAAGGACGTGTTTCTGGAACACACGCGGATTCAATAAAGGCAGGCGGGGCAGTCTGAAGCCGGTTGCATGCGGCGAGGTGGCGTGTTCAGCAGGCCTGCGGCGAGTTGGGCCCTCTTGGCTGGCGCGCAGGTTCAATGCCTGTGCTACGAGAGGTCGCGTCCGTGTCATAGCAATCACTCCCACCAGTCCTTTTCTATTTGGGTATAACAAAATCTCGTTATCCATTCACATTTTACAAGTAAAATTTGTGGACAAACTTTGACCGAAAATACGATGGGGACTAGTACACCAGGACAGAGGTAGTAGTTTTTTTAATCAAAGAAGGGTTTCCCCTTCCGATTTTCATTACTGAAAACCAGCATCTAAATATAAACCATAGTATTTCCCCTAGAACTACCAGGTTCAACATCTCGCAACATAAACCCATACAACCATACGCCAAGGAGGTACGTAGTACTATGAATTCCATTTTCGCTCCATACAAATCATTCTAAAAACTTCATAGTACTTATAACGCACCATTGAAAATCGGAACTCTTAACCCCGCTAAAAAATGATATTTTAAATGTGGCTACTCAATCTGTGGCAACTGGTCCTGACCATCAACTCCTACGGATCAAATTATCATGCGAGCTGACTATTCCAACAAAGGTGCCTGCGAATGCAGCAATCATGCACCTAGGGTTTTAGGGTTTATTTGTTATCATTGCCTTTACGTAACACTCATGTTAACAACGAGAGACCGACTGCATGCGCGTGCCTCTTCTCTCCGTATATGTACTCCACCGTTTCTCTGGTGTCCAAAAAATTATAATAACGACTAGCAATGTCCCAATGCGTTGCCAGACGATCAAAGTAGATTAATACATGTTCACCAATTTGATATAAAAACGTCTAGTTTTGAAATACGTATATCACTAAAAATATGTTATGTTTCACTCAAAATATATTCCTTAGGCGGTTTTGATGAGATAAGGGAGGAATGTTGTTGGCTTCAAGATTCGAGAAGTGGTATATGTCTAATTTCTACTCTTACTAGCAAGATGCCCGTGCGTTGCACGGAACATCAAGATCTTGTGGGAGAAAAGGATGAACGAGGGAAGGCCTTATCTGCAAATGTGGAGAGGAGTGCGGGTAAATTGCCATAGTTTCCTTCCTATCCGTCAGATATAAATCGGACAGCCTACATTGCAGGATGGCAGGCCCACCATCATCACCAACTCTATTTTTTATCCCTACTCTTATAAAAAGCATAGTCGGTGATGATCGCATGCCTGCCATCCTGCAATATAGGCCGTCCGATCTATATCTGACGGATATGAAGGAAACTATGGAAATTTTGCAAAAAGATACCCACACCCATGTCCAGATTTGCAAATAAGGCCTTTCCTCATTCACCGTTTTCTCCCACAAGATAAACTACTCATACAAATGCATCTTGATGTTCCATGCAACACATGGGCATCTTGCTAGTTGTTGCAAAAAGCCCATGTGTGGGTGTGAGAGAGGGAGAGGGAGAGAGGAGGAGGACGGAGTGCATGTGTGACAAAGACACAAAAAGTGTGTGTGCGAGAGGTATCAGCTTAAAATGAGGCGATAGTGTGTGTGTGCACGATCGAGAGGGCATGTCTCGAGAAGGGAAGAAAAATCTACATAGATACAAGGAGCGGGAGAGAGACATGTATGCAATAGTGGAAGCATGAGTGTGCGGGTGTATAAACCTATCTAGAGGCTAGTCGATAAATGTTTGTGAGAGAAATACGAGTCGAGGGTGCGAAAGCGAGAGTTTTGTGTGTGTGAGAGAGAGACGGTAGTCGGGAAGGGGAGTGGGAGCAGGAGTTGTGTGTGTGTGTATGTGTGAGAGAGAGGGGGGAGTTTGTCTGATTGGTAAACAAATGAATAATGTCAGTCTGGGATGGAGACGAAAAGGAGACCGCAACAAATGTTGTGTCTACAGGAGAGAGAGAGAGTAATTTTAGTGGTATGAGTCGTATCTAGAGACATATAGGGTGTGTGAGAGAATCACATAGAGAGAAAGACAAAGTGAAAGGTGAGTGGAGACTGTGTGTGTGGCGGTGAAAAAGAAAGCTTAGGTACCTAGTGATACCAGAGAATAGTAGAGACGTGAGAGATAATGAAAACCGTGTAATGTATAATTATAGAGAGAGTGTGACACTTCTCAAGGGAGACATCGACATACCATGTTTGTGAGGATAGGAGAAACATGAAGTGAGCGTGCGGGTGAGCTGGAGAAAAGAGAGTGATAGCTACAAGAAGGAGCATGCATGCGAGAGAGATGGGCGTGAAAGGAGTGAACATAAAAGGGATTCAAATATTTGAATTCGAGATGATGATACATGTAATCCATACTCGAATCAAAATTGATCTATCAAACATGCATACTCATATGAATTCATGCGCATCTATGTTATTTAATATGTAGATATTACTAATCCATACATTTTAGTAGAACATAATTTGATTTAATTTTTTTGAATTCAACCTTATGATTTTGAGATCATTGTATTTGTAAATCATATTATACATATAAAGGAGCAAAATTCTTTGTTGTGCTTTTGAAAGTATATATACAAAATGATGTATATATAATTTTATTCCAATCAAAAATAGATCCCGCCTGAAAAAAATAGAATACAAATGGGATTCGAATTGAGTTGGCACGATAAACGTGCACTCTGCAAAATTTGAACAAAGCGGGGAAAGTCGCAGTAACTGCTCGAAACCAAAATCTCTGAGATGGGAATTACTATTGCCTATCCCTGCCAGGCAAAGCCTATGTGCTCAATTTCTATAGGTTTCGATAGGGGTAGGTTTGTAATTTCACTCAAACATGACATAACCGTCTCTCACCCGGATTCATACACGGTGGGCGCCAAAACACAGTGTGTCCTCGGCCAAAATCGACTCCCTCCCCAAATCATACACGATGGGCGCCAAAAACAAACTCTCATCGGCAAATATTCGGTGTATGCGAGATTACCATCCTATCCCCAACCGACTAATATTGCTGTGATGTAGGAAATTTTAAACAGGGGCTAAGTTTGTAAATTTCCTCGCATTTGAGACATGCGCACCTTGAAGACATGGTTCCCCCTTCCTCTCTACCTCCATTTCCCCATTCGTACTCCGTGGGCGCCAAAACACCCTCTGCACCCTAGCCTCCTCCGTCTGCCACCCCATCCACAGTCGTCCTCCTCCACCATGCCGGAGCTGATACCCCGACGCCGCCGTCCTCCTCCACCATGCCGGAGCTCATACCCCGATGCCGCCGTCCATTACAAGAGATCGACCTCTCTCATCCACGGCTTCGGACCAGGATCCTTGCATGCCGTCCTCCCGCTTCATCCCCGCCGTCATCCTCCTTGTCGGCACCGCTCCTACGACCATATCGTCCACCGTGCCCCGCCACAACCGTCTACCCTCCTAGGTCTGCTTCCACGCCGCCGACAGCCATCGCTACCGCATCACCATCAAATTCTCAGCAGATGCATACACAGCGCTGCACCAGAGGCGGTACTCTTTTGTATCTGCTAAACTTATTTATCGCAGCAAGAAAATAGATCGCCACTGCTTTACTCTGATTTCTTGTCCATCACTTACTTGCTAGTTGAAAGCAAACATTGGTTGTGAAGTTGCCTTTGTTCGGTTTTCACCTTCAGATCCGCCATGGCACGCTCAACACTATACTCCCAATGCTTATGGTTTTCCCCTTTTATATTCCACACTAGTTAAATCACAGTAGACTAAATTTCAAAATTGGGTTAGTCAATTTTTCAGAGCTCGCCAGAGTTCGCCGGTGCGAACGAAGGGGCTTGGGTGGGGACGGTGGTTGTGGAGGGGTGGTGGTGGGCCCTCGCCGAATGAAGAAAACTCGACGCGGGTGGGGACGGGGGTGTGGGGTGGGGGTGGTGCAGGAACACAGGTGATGGGGGCCGGTGTTCCGATCGGCGGCCCATGCGGTGTTTTTATGGGAAGAATCAGAGACAAGGAAGAAGAAGGGTTAGTGTAGCGACCAGACCTCAAACAGTCTGATCTCTGTGCATCAGTGTCATCCCTGGATTAGTAATGCTGACACGCACAGTACTCGAAGGATTTATAACATAGTAGCAATCAAAGACTTATTACATCGAATGTCTCAAAAGAGAACTTATTACAATTAATATGGCTTAAGGCCATCTAATAACGATAACAATGGAAGGCTTGGAAGATAAGTGAGTCCATCAACTCCAACGGCATCACTGAGTATAAGACCACGACTTACGGCACCTTACTCATTGTCTGAAAAGTCTGCAACATGAACGTTGCAGCTCGGAAACGGGTCAGCACATGGAATATGCTGGCAATGCAACACATAGAGAGTAATGAACAGAATAATGCTATACTACATGCATATATGGCTGGTGGAAAGCTCTATGGTTACAATTTTTCATAAAGCAAAATTTTCCCTACTGCAAAGGAATAAATTTTATTTAACTATCATGGTGGTTGTTTAACATTGAGAAGGTTCACCCAACTCAATCCCAATTAAGCTTCATCATTAAACCCAACCGAATTAAATTAAAGTAACATGATGAGATTCACATGATAATCCAAGTACTAGATACTCAAAACGTCCATAACCGGGGACATGGCTAACCATAATTAGTTTATACACTCTGCAGAGGTTTGCGCACTTTTCCCCGTAAGACTCGATCTCCTCCATTGGAATTCTCGCACTACATGGTGTTTGAGAAAATGGATGACCGAGACATAGTCTTTCAGAAGCGTTTGCACCTTACGATCGGCTAGACAGTTACACCTACTTTCCCATACATCTTCTAGTCTACCACTGTAAGAGTTCACACAACTTAATCAACTATGCTAGAGCCCATAGTAGCTTGTGGCTGCACACGGAAGTTTCTAGCATGAATAATCTTATGATCCCTTTGAGCCTGGGTGGCGGTCCATAAAAAAACAGGCGGTGCCTCAATCCAGCCAGACGTGAGTTTAAGTTGCCACCTTAAGTAAACCATTAAATAACAATATCACATCTGCCATGAAAACACTCACCCAATCCACGTCTACTAGCATAGCATGGCAATATAAGCGAACGTAGAAGTAACTCCCAAAGGTTTGATAATAAAACAGGTAATAGGTACTACCTCATCTACTTCCCAAAACTCACATATTAATCAAATCCTAATCATGCAATTGTTTGAGGATTGATCTAATGCAATAAAGCTGGGTAGTAAAGAGGTATGATCAAAGTGTTACTTGCCTTGCTGATGATCCGTGAAACCTAGATATTCGAAGTAGCAAGCAGCGCACTTCGGGTAGTCTATCGCAAACAAACAAACAAGCATACAATAAGTACTCTTCTAATGCACAGGTAAAACTCAAATAAGAGATCTAACCAGAAAGTTCAACTTAAGAACTCTATTTTGCAAAAAGAATCAAATCAAACGAAGCAACGAAACTCAAACGGCGAAAGAAACAAGCTTCATTTACTAATCTGGACCTAAGTCAAAATTTTACAATAGCAAAAACTTGTTTGATTTGGTCAAACGGAAAGAGGGTTTCAAGACGAAACTCTAGGCGCTTGAATTGCCTGATTCCGATAAACGAGCGAAAAGTTAAACTAAAACAAAAATCGGATCAGAAATCGCGATTTGGAATAATTGCGGAAATCTGAAAAAAAATGACAAACAGTCTAACGAACGGACGTTCGTTGACTGCAACTAAACGGTCGAACTCATCCGTTAAAATGAACGATCAAGCGAACGCTCGCTAAATAAATAAATCGGGAAAATAATAAAACCGATCTAAAACAAAAAAAAAACTAGGG
>NC_057795.1:634464778-634470388 GCF_018294505.1 Triticum aestivum | reverse complement strand
ACGGCGGCGGCGACGACGCGGCGACGACGGTGGCTGGCTGCTGCTGCTCGCGGCTGGCGGTGGGCCGGGACGGGGTGGGGCGGTGGGGTGGCATGGTATTTAAACAGAGGGGGCGTCCGACTTGTGGGAGGGGGCACTCCCGGCTGGCGGCGGCGGCTCTGACCCGGACTCCGGCGGGAGTTCGGCTCGGCCACGCTCGGGCGAGGCAGCGCGGGCAGGTGGGCTGGCTGGGCCTTCGGCCCAGTTCGGCCTGCGGGGAAAGTTTTTTTTAAAATAAATTCTGCCAAAACTTAAATAAATCCTAGAAAATAAAATAAAATTCTAAAAATGCCAAAACAAATTTTCACCGTCTAAATAAAATATTTAGAACAAGATGAACATTTACTTGACCCTAAAATCCAGTTTTTGAAAAACGTGCAATTTTCCTAAATTCAAATAAAATAGCGAAAAAACTCCGAAATAAAATCTTATTTGATTTTATCATTAAATCCTCAATATTAGTTTATTTTGGGAAAGTCATTTTATTCCCTCTCTCATATTTTTATAATGGAAATATTTGAAAATAAAATAATAAAAATCAAATGAGCCTATTTTCTAAATTTGAGAAAACACAAATATGAAAATAACGAAATTCCCAACTTTCTCCGAGGGTCATTGAGTTGCGTAGAATTTCTAGGATCAAACCAAGAAACAATAAAATATGATATGCAAAGATGATCTAATGTATAACATTCCAAATTGAAAATTTTGGATGTTACCTACCTACCCCCCTTAAGTTGAATCTCGCCCTCGAGATTCGGGTTGGCTAGCAAATAGGTGAGGTTGGTCCTTCAGCAAATCTTCCTCTCTCAACCAGGTGGCTTCATCCTTGGTGTGGTGGCTCCACTAAACTTTGCAAAACTTGACAACCTTGCTGCGTGTGACTCGGCTGGCAAATTCGAGAATTTTGACTTGTTTCTCCTCATAGGTTAAATCACTATCCAACTGAATCACTTCCAGCGGCACTGTATCTCTCAGCGGTATATCAGCCATCTCCATGTGGCACTACTTCAACTGGGAAACGTGGAACACATCATGAACTCCTGATAATCCTTCGTGCAATTCCAACTTATAAGCAACTTCGCCCATATGCTCCAAAATTTTGTAAGGTCCCACAAAACGTGGCGCTAACTTCCCCTTAACTCCGAAGCGCTTAACTCCTCGATGTGGAGATACACGAAGATAAACTCTGTCCCCGACTTCGTAAGCTGTCACCTTGCGTTTAGAATCTGGATAGCTCTTCTGCCGGGACTGGGCTACCTTGAGCCTATCACGAATCAACTACACATTCTATTCAGACTCCTTAATCAAATCTGGTCCAAACAACTGGCGATCTCCAACTTCATCCCACAACAATGGGGTCCTGCACCTCCTTCCGTACAAGGCTTCGAAAGGGGCCATCTTCAAACAGGATTGATAACTGTTGTTGTAAGAGAACTCTGCATATTGAAAATTGTCGTCCCAACTAGATCCATAATCTAGCGCACAAGCTCTCAGCGTATCCTCCAAAATCCGATTGACTCTCTCGGTCTCCATCTGCCTGCGGATGAAAGGCTGTACTGAACTATAGCATGGTACCCAATGTTTTGTGCAACTGATTCCAGAACTTTGAGGTAAACTGGGTTCCTCTATCAGATACAATGCTCCTCGGAACTCCATGCAGACATACGATCCTGTTCATGTATATCTTTGCCAACTTAGCACTGGTGTAAGTGGTCTTCACTGGGATGAAATGAGCTACCTTCGCCAAACGATCAACTACAACCCATATCGAGTCATAGCCTGAACTACACATTCTATCGAGTCCTGGGCAATCCCATGATGAAATCCATGCCTAGCTTATCCCACTTCCATTCAGGTATCGGCAATGGCTGTAGCAATCCTGTTGGCTTCTGATGCTCTGCCTTAACTCTCTGACATACATCACAAACTGCTACATACTCTGCAATATCCTTCTTCATTCCGGTCCACCAAAAAGTGTCCTTCAAATCCAGATACATCTTGGTATTTCCTGGGTGAATCAAATACGGCGAATCATGGGCCTCTTGTAGAATCAACTTCCTGATCTCCGGGTCATTAGGCACATAAACGCGGTCCTCAAACCATAGGGTATCGTGCTCATCCTCACAAAATCCCTTAGCTTTTCCTTTGCTCATCTTCTCCTTTATCTTGGCAATCTATTTGTCTGTCTTATGAGCTTATCTGATCTTGTCCATCAAAGTAGACTAAATCTCCAATGCTACAAAATAGCCTCTCGGAACTATCTCCAAACATAGCTCGTGAAGATCCTCGGCTAACTCCTTCGGTAACTCTCCGGTCAAGAGTGTGTTCACATGGCTCTTGCGGCTCAACGCATCGGCTACTACGTTAGCCTTTTCGGGGTGATAATGCAATCTCATGTCATAGTCCTTGATGAGCTCCAACCATCTCCTTTGCCTGAGATTCAACTCCTTGTGTGTGAAGATGTACTTCAAACTCATATGATCCGTGTACACCTCACAATGGTTTCCGATGAGAAAATGTCTTCATGTCTTCAATGCATGCACTACGGCTGCTAACTCCAAATCATTTGTAGCATAATTCAACTCATGAGGTTTAAGTTGTCATGAGGTATACGAAACAATTCTTCCCTCCTGCATAAGCACTGCTCCAAGTCCTTGACGAGAAGCGTTGCAATATACTTCATAAACCTTGCACTGATCGGGCAGAATCAGAACTGGCGATGTAACCAAATGTTTCTTCAACTCCTGGAAATTGGCCTCACATTCCTCAGTCCATTTGAACTTGGTGTCCTTCTTCAACAGCTCCGTCATGGGCTTTGCAATCTTCGAGAAATTCTCAATGAACCTCCGGTAGTATCCTGCGAGTCCAAGAAAACTCTAGATCTCTCCAACTGTCGTTGGTGCTACCCAATTTGTCACCATGACAACTTTGGTGGGATGTACTTCTATTCCTTCTACGGATATAACATGTCCGAGGAATCCAACTTCCTTCAACCAAAACTCACATTTGCTGAACTTGGCATATAACTGATGTTCTCTGAGCTTCTCCATTACCAAACGCAAATGTTCCTTATGCTCCTCTTCGTTCTTCGAGTAGACCAAAATATCATCAATGAACACCACGACGAACTTATCTAGAAATTCCATAAACACGTTGTTCATCATGTTCACGAATTAGGCAGGTGCATTAGTCAGACCAAATGACATAATGGTATACTCATACAGCCCGTACCTGGTGGTAAAAGCCGTCTTAGGTATATCCTGCTGTCTAATCTTCAATTGGTGGTATCCTGATCACAGATCGGTCTTGGAAAATACCCTAGCTCCTTGCAACTGGTCAAACAAGTCATTGATCATCGGCAACGGGTACTTGTTCTTGATTGTCACTTTGTTCAATCCTCGATAATCAACAAGCATCCTCAATGATCCATCCTTCTTCTCCACTAGAAGCACTAGCGATCCCCAAGGTGAAGAACTTGGGCGAATATAGCCTTTATCCAATAACTCCTTGATTTGCTTCTTAATTTCCTCCAAATCTTGGGTGGGCATCCTATACGGTCTCTTAGATATCGACCATGTGCCTGGCAAAAGCTCAATCAAAAACTCAATGTCTCTATCCGGTGGCATGCCTGGCAACTCCTCTGGAAATACATCAGGGAAATCCTTCACCACTGGTACTTCCTCCTATACAACTCCTGATAAGGAATTCACTTGAGTCCTCTTCGGCTCATGCCGTGATACATACTTAATCCTTCTTCCTTCTGGGGTGGTAAGCAAAATTGACTTACTAGCGCAATCGCTTTTTCCTCCATACATTGATAGCCAATCCATACCCATAATCAAATCCAAACCTTGAGATTCCAAAATGATTAAATCCGAGGGGAAAACATGCCTACCTATACTCAATGGCACTTGAAAACATCCTTGACTAGCCATGTACTCCGCTCCTGGTGAGCTTACTAGCATAGGTGTTCTAAGAACCTTGGTGGGCAGTTTATACTTATCCACAAATCCCCTTGATATGTATGAATGTGATGCACCAGTATCAAATAGAACGAGTGCAGTAAATGACTTAACCAAAAACTTACCTATTACTGCATCTGGCTGAGCTTCAACCTCCTCCACGTTAACATGGTTCACATGTCCCCTGTTGAAAGGGTTCGGCTTATTCCCAGAGCTTCCATTGCCATTTCCATTCTTAGCTTCAGGACATTCATTGGCATAATGTCCAGTCTTCTGACACTTGTAGCAAGTGACTTGGCTCAGATCCCTCTTGGCTGCGATAGATGGGTTGGTACGGTTCTGGCCGTTGCTTCCTCCATTCCCGTTACCATTTTTGGGGCCCTATGATTGTGCGAGCTCCCTCCTCCATGGGTATGCTGAAAAGGTCCTCCTGAATTTGGGGTAAAATGGGGCTTCTGCTGAGCTCTAGAATTGTACTTCCCTTGTCCATACTTCCTCTTACGGTTGTCAATCTGTTGTTGTTTCCCTTCAATCAAAAGAGCTTTATCTACCAACTCCTGGTAGTTGTTGAAGGTTGCTATCATCAACTGCATGCTCAGCTCATCATTAAGTCCTTCCAGAAACTTCTCCTGCTTAGCTGCATCCGTAGCAACATCATATGGGGCATAACATGATAGCTTACTAAAGTCATCCACATATTGGCCAACTGTACGTCCTCCTTGGTGCAAGTTGCGAAACTCACGCTTCTTCAAGGCCATAGCTCCTCTTGAAACATGGGCAGTACGGAAAGCTTGCTGAAACTGATCCTGACAGTGTCGATAGGATACGTGGCTATGAAATTCTCCCACCATGATGCTATGGGTCCATCAAGCTGATGTGCGGCAAAAGCACCTTTTCCTCACTACTAGGAAAAGGGCTATAGATAGGACTGATTCTAATGGCGCACCAGGTAAATAGTGCGCCACTACTATATACTAATGGCGCACTGGTTGCTCGTGCGCCATTAGTGTGGAAGACACTAATGGCGCACCGTACTCACGGTGCACCACTACTATTTATTTTTTTTCTTCCCATTTTTCCATACAAACTAATGGCGCAGGATGACAAAGTGCACCATTACTAGTTAGAACTAGTAATGGCGCACGACCAAGACAGTGCGCCATTAGTATATATATTTTTTTACTTTTTCACTACTAGGAAAAGGGCTATAGATAGGATTGATACTAATGGCGCACCTGGTAAGCAGTGCGCCACTACTATATACTAATGGCGCACCGCTCGGAGGTGCGCCATTAGTGTGGAAGACACTAATGGCGCACCAGGCATAAGGTGCGCCACTAGTATTGATTTTTTTTCATTTTTCCATACACTCTAATGGCGCATGGTGCCAAAGTGCACCATTACTAGTTCTACCAAGTAATGGCGCACCTTGTAAGAAGTGCGCCATTAGTATATAATTTTTTTTACTTTTTTGTAAAACTGCTAATGGCGCACCGTGTATATTTTCATGGACACTTTTTGATCTCGATCTCGATCCCACCCGCACCCTCCCCCGCTAGCTCCACCGCCATCGATGACCCACCGCAACCCTCCCCCGCTCCACCAC